>NC_079189.1:529269687-529514645 GCF_029499605.1 Hyla sarda
TGTGTGTGTGTGTATATATATGTGTGTGTGTGTGTGTATATATATATATGTGTGTGTGTGTGTGTGTATATGTGTGTGTATATATGTGTGTGTGTGTGTGTATATGTATGTGTGTGTGTGTGTGTGTGTGTGTGTATATGTATGTGTGTGTGTGTGTGTGTGTGTGTGTATATATATATGTGTATGTGTGTGTGTGTGTATATATATATGTGTGTGCGTATGTATATATGTGATAATTGGCGACCAGGAGATCATCCCATGGATAGAGGGTATAAAATATGAACCTTGGAGTATATCCGATCATACACCGCTAATGCTCCAAATGGTAAATAGAAGATCGCGCCAGACACACGAGAATAGATCCATTTTGGATAGAAGTATGGGGGGAGGATAGTGAGGTAGTGGATGAAATAAGAACATACTTCGAGATTAATGATGGAACAGCTTCAGAGGGGATGGTCTGGGATGCTTTTAAGGTGGTATTGCGAGGCATCTCTAAGGAGAAAATTGTAAGAATGAACAAAAAATCTTAGAGGAAGAGAAAAGAAGGGAAGTAGAGGAGGCAGAACAGCACTTTGTAAAAACAGGAATGGAAAAAGACAGAAGAGAATGGGAAGAGGCAACAGGGAGGTATAAAGAATTGATAGCTAGAGCAAAGAAAACATTGTTCCAGTCAGGACAGAAGAGCGATCTAGAAGGAGGGAAGCCAGGGAGGTGGTTGGCTAAATTTTATAGAAGAAGGAAAAGGAAAAACATCAATAGCAGTTGTCAAAGATAAAGGGGGACAGATTGTAAGAGAACAGGAAGACATTAGAAAAGTCTTTCTAGGTTTCTATAAAGAACTGTATACCTCACAAATAAAATAGAATAAGAAGATATATAAAAATATATGGATGAATGTGAAATACCAAAATTAACAAAGGAAGATGTTGAGATGTTGGAAGGTGAGATCACAGAAAGTGAAGTGTGGAATATGGTAAAAGAAGCACCCAGATCAAAAGCCCCAGGCCCCGATGGGATACCATTCAAACTATACAAAAAGTATGTGAGTATTCTAGTTCCCAGATTAGTGAAGCTATTCAGAGATATCTTAGAGAGGAATGCTACCCCCCTTAATGTAGGAGGCAGTAATAAGGCTGATTCTAAAGCCTGGAAAAAATGGATGTGAGCCTGATGCGTATAGGCCAATCTCGACTCTAGCAGTGAGACTGGCAAAGGTAATGCCTTTATTAAAGGGGTACTCCGGTGCTTAGACATCTTATCCCCTATCCAAAGGATAGGGGATACGATGCCTGATTGCGGCAGTCCCGCCGCTGGGGACCCCCGTGATCTTGCACGCGGCACCTGTTTGTAATCAGTTCCCCGGAGCAGCTATCACGCCCCCTCCCGTAGGCTTGCATTGAGGGGCGGAGCGTGACATCACACGGGGGCGTGACGTCACACGCCGCCCGCCCTGTAGTCGCCGGTAATCAGTCACGAAGCGGTTCCCTAGACACGTCATCAGAGAGCACTTAGACAGAAAAGAACAACCTTAACTTCAGAAGCTCATAAGTACTGAAAGGTTTAAGATTTTTTAATAAAAGTAAAGTAATATTAGTAAAGTAATTTACAAATCTGTTTAACTTTCTGGAGCCAGTTGAGATATATAATATATAAAAAGTTTTTTTCCTGGAATACCCCTATAATATCAAAAGATCAATGTGGATTTATGAGCGAAAGAACCACGGCGAATAATGTGTGACGACTGTTCGTGAATCTGCAAATGGAAGGGGGGGGGGGGGTAACGCTCCATCCTGTCGCTGGACGCTATTAAGGCCTGTGACAGAGTGGAGTGGTCCTACCTCTGGACTGCAATGAGGGGATATGGGTTTGGTGAAGAATTTATGAAATGGATAGGAATTCTGTATGACTCTTAAGGCAATGGTTTTGGTAAATGGTGTCCAGTTGGAAGGATTTCAGTTGACTAGAGGAGCTAGACAGGCTGTCCTCTGCCCCCCCCTCCAATATCTTTGCCCCATATATTGAACCATTGGCAACAAGAATTTGAAATATGAAGTTGATGGAGGGGTTTGGATGTCGGGGGACAGAGGACAGAATATCACTCTTTGCAGATGATATTTTGTTGTATATTTGGAATACTCAACAGGCGTTAGAGGGGATCCTAGAGGAAATAGAGGAATTTGGGAATACATCGGGATTGAGTAGAAATTGGAATAAAACCGTATTGATTCCACTAGATGAAAAAATATCCCAAGGGAAACTAAAGATAGTGGGAGAAGAAATGTTTAACCCCTTAAGGACGCAGGGTTTTTCAGTTTTTGCATTTTCCTTTTTTCCTCCTTACCTTTTAAAAATCATAACCCTTTAAATTTTCCACCTAGAAATCCATGTTATGGCTTATTTTTTGCGTCACCAATTCTACTTTGCAGTGACATTAGTCGTTTTACCCAGAAATCCACGGCGAAACGGAAAAAAAAATCATTGTACGACAAAATCGAAGAAAAAATACGCCCTTTTGTAACTTTTGGGGTCTTCAGTTTCTACGCAGTGCATATTTCAGTAAAAATTAGACATTATCATTATTCTGTAGGTCCATACGGTTAAAATGATACCCTACTTAAATACGTTTAATTTTGTCGTACTCCTGGAAAAAATCATAACTACATGCAGGAAGATTTATTAGTTTAAAAATCTCCTCTTCTGACCCCTATAACTTTTTTATTTTTCCACGCACAGGGCAGTATGAGGGCTCATTTTTTGCGCCGTGATCTGAAGTTTTTATGGGTACTATTTTTGTTTTGATCTGACTTTTTGATCACTTTTTATAAATTTTTTAATGGTAGAAAGTGACCAAAAATATGCTTATTTGGACTTTTGGATTTTTTTACATGTACGCCATTGACCGTGCGGTTTAATTAATGATATATTTTATAGTTCGGACATTTACGCACGTGGCGATACCACATATGTTTTTATTTTTATTTACACTGTTCTATTTTTTTAATGGGAAAAGGGGGGTGATTCAAACTTTCATTAGGGAAGGGCTTAAATGATCTTTATTAACCCTTTTTTTTTTTTTTACTTTTTTTTTTTTTGCAATGTTATAGCCCCATAGGGACCTATAACACTGCACACACTGATCTTTTACACAGATCACTGGCGTGTATTAACACGCCGGTGATCAGTGTTATCGGCGCTTGACTGCTCTGGCCTGGATCTCAAGCACGGAGCAGTCATTCGCCGATCGGGACACCGAGGAGGCAGGTAAGGTCCCTCCCGGCGTCCTGTAAGCTGTTCGGGAAGCCGCGATTTCACTACGGCGGTCCCGAACAGCCCGACTGAGCAGCCGGGATAGTTTCACTTTCGCTTCAGACGCGGCGGTCAGCTTTGAACGCCGCGTCTGAAGGGTTAATACAGGGCATCACCGCGATCGGTGATGTCCTGTATTAGGCGCGGGTCACGCTGTTGATGGCCGCTGGGACCGACCCGACCTGGGGTCATCGCGTCCTTCGTCGTTAAGGAGTTAAATACTTGGGTAAAATGTTGGAAGGCAAGTTTTAAAATATTCGGAATTAAATGTGTGGCCCATTCTTAGAAAGATGATAAAGATAAAAATCTGGATAAGTCTACCACTTAGCATGGCAGATAGGATTAGTTTATTAAAGATGGTAATCCTGCCCCAGCTCATGTTTGTGTTGACCAATAGTCCGGTATGGTTGGGGAGAAAGAATATTTAAGGAAATCGAAGCTATGGAAAGGGAATTGGTAGGGAAAGGGAAAAAGCCAAGAATGACATTAGGACACTTATGTAGGGAAATGAAGAACGGAGGACTAGCGGTTCCAGACTACAGATTAAATATTATATAGCAGCACAGTTGAGGTATGTAAAGAATTAGAAGGAAACCGATTCCTTTGCCAATATGGTAAAGGAAAAGAAGACGTGTGAGGATATGGGAGAATTTTTAGAATCTAAGTTGGGTGGGAGGGAACCAATAGCAGAGATGGTGGATAAGGTATGGGCAAGACTATTGCTCAAGATTATTTAATAACACGAAATGTAAGGATTTGAGGGACAGGAGTGGAGATTTTGGGATAGATATAGCCTAAAATATGTCGCACAATTTTTTGAAGGGGAGAAACTTGGATCATTTGAGGAGTTGAGTGCACAATGCAAAATACCCAATAGTATGATGTCACTATTTAGATACGCACAGTTAAGGGACGCAGTGAAAAAGATAGATAAGAAAGAGGAGCTAAGAATTTGAGTGTTTGATAATGAAGGTTTTAAGGGGAGACACTAATAAAAAATTAATCTCTAAGATATATAAAATAATGGTAGATGTCAAAAATCAGGGAGTGAGGCACTTTAGTATAAAGGAGTGGAAAAGGCATATAGGACAAGTAACAGAGAGCGAATGGAGGGTGATCTGGGAAGAGAACCTGAATATTAAAAAAATAGTTCAGAGGATAACTCAAATTTTTAAAAAAATAATACACAGGTTATATTGCACACCATAGCTTTTGGGAAAAATAGATAAATAGAAGTGCCCAAGATGTGAGAGGGAAGGAACTGAGTTTTTCCATATATATTATGAGTGTCCTGTCATAAAGGAATTCTGGTTGAAAGTGATAAAGATGACGGAGGGAAGGTTAGAGATGGAGGAGGGAGATAAAATGATATCTTTGTTATTAAGGGGAGGAAGAACGGAAGGAAGAAGGATGGGTAAGATTCGAAGAGGAAAAGTGCAATTCGTAACCAGACTATTGGTGGCAAGAAACTGGATGTCTAAAGAAGTGCCAACAGTATGAACAGTATGGATGTCTAAAGAAGTGCCAACAGTGTGGATGTCCTGAGCCTATGAAGAGTGTGGATGTCCTGAGCCGATGAAGAGTGTGGATGTCCTGAGCCGATGAAGAGTGTGGATGTCCTGAGCCGATGAAGAGTGTGGATGTCCTGAGCCGATGAAGAGTGTGGATGTCCTGAGCCGATGAAGAGTGTGGATGTCCTGAGCCGATGAAGAGTGTGGATGTCCTGAGCCGATGAAGAGTGTGGATGTCCTGAGCCGATGAAGAGTGTGGATGTCCTGAGCCGATGAAGAGTGTGGATGTCCTGAGCCGATGAAGAGTGTGGATGTCCTGAGCCGATGAAGAGTGTGGATGTCCTGAGCCGATGAAGAGTGTGGATGTCCTGAGCCGATGAAGAGTGTGGATGTCCTGAGCCGATGAACAGTCTAAATGCCACAGCGTATGGTAAAAGCCACAGTTTACGAACAGTATAAATTCGGTTTGGCCGATATTATGGGCCAATATTCACGATTTTCTAAGTTATCGGTATTGGCTTTAAATCAGTAAACTGCAGCGGCTTTTGCGGGGCCAGAGACCACCGCCCGCTTCTCTCCCCCCTGCCTGTCCTGAGTCCAACCACCGCCGGTGCCCTATTGCCTCCCCCATCCCCAGTTTTATAATTACCTGTTCCCGGGGTCCGCGCTACTTCTGGCTCCGGCGGCGTCCTGAGCTGTCACTGTGTGCTGGGCCACTGACGGGGACGTCGCGCTGAGGACGTCACTCGTCATTGCGCAGCGCACAGAAACAGCGCAGGATGCCGCAGGAGCCAGAAGTAGCGCGGACCTCGGGAACAGGTAATTATAAAACCGGGGATGGGAGAGGCAATGGGGCAGCCGCGGTGGTTGCACTCAGGACAGGCAGGGGGAGACATGCGGGTGGCGGCGGTCTCTGGCAGCATCAGTGTTTGGACTCAGGACCCCAGGACAGGCAGGGGGAGAGAAGTGGGTGGCGGCGGCGGTCTCTGGCCCCGCAAAAGCCGCTCCAGTTCATTGATTTAAAGCGCCCGCTTTAAATCATTGATCTGCAGCAGCTTCTCTGGAACCAGAAACGGTTTATATGGGTATACCCGCACATACACATGCACGGAATATCGGTATAAGTTATCGGCTATTGGTCTGAAAGTTCACAGGGTATCGGCTCCCTAGTTCTAGTATAAATCCCTTGAGCGTTCGGACAGTGTAAAGGTCCAGGAGTGTATGCACACTATAGAATGCCAGGAGTGTATGCACACTATAAAATGCCAGGAGCGTATGCACACTATAAAATGCCATGCCATATGCGTATAAACGGTAATTAACAAAATGTATCTTGTTTAGTACATATGTTTGTGATATGCGTCAGAAAATGTGTGTGAAACGTGCCCTAATGTGGCTCTCTTGATCTGCTTGAGCGGAATGGATTGTGCATGAGCTGTTTCCTACCACACTTATGCCATTCCAACATTAAAGGGGTACTCCGGCGCTAAGACATCTTATCCCCTATCCAAACGATACAGGATAAAATGCCTGATCGCGGGGGTCCTGCCGCTGGGGACCCCCGTGATCTTCTACACCACACCCCTTTAGAAGCAGCCCCCGGAGCATGCTCTCTCCTGGTCTGATTACTGGCGATCACGGGGACGGAGCATAGTGACCTCACGGCTCCGCCCCGTGTGACGTCACGCCCCGCCCCCTCAATGCAAGCCTATGGGGAGGGGGCTTGACCCATAGACTTGTATTGAGGGGCGGGCCGTGACGTAACTATGCTCCGGCCCCTGTATTGCCCGTCATTACGCACAGAGCGAGCGCGCTCTGTGCAGTAATGATAGCGGGGTGCCTTAGCGGAGATCCCGGGGGACCCCAGCAGCGGGACCCCGGCAATCTGACATCTTATCCCCTATCCTTTTGGATAG
Organism: Hyla sarda; assembly: GCF_029499605.1. Classification (NCBI taxonomy): domain Eukaryota; kingdom Metazoa; phylum Chordata; class Amphibia; order Anura; family Hylidae; genus Hyla; species Hyla sarda. The sequence goes on from NC_079189.1 coordinate 529,276,424, forward strand.
GGGATAAGATGTCTAGGGGCAGAGTACCCCTTTAAGGCCCATTTTCACCTTAACCCCTTAAGGACCCAGCCCATTTTCACTTTAAGGACCCGGGCATTTTTTGCACATCTGACCACTGTCACTCTAAGCATTAATATCTCTGGGATGCTTTTACTTTTCATTCTGATTCCGAGATTGTTTTTTCGTGACATATTCTACTTTGTTAGTGGTAAAATTTGGTCGATACTTGCATCATTTCTTGGTGAAAAACTCAAAAAATGTATGAAAAATTTGAAAATTTAGCTTTTTTTTTTTAAAACTTTGAAACTCTCTGCTTATAAGGAAAATGGACATCCCAAATTACATATTTATTCTTGTATACAATATGTATACTTTATATTTGCATCATAAAGTTGACATGTTTTTTTTTTTTACTTTTATAAGACATCAGAGGGCTTCAAAGTTCAGCAGCAATTTTCCAATTTTTCAAAATTTTAAAAATTTGAATTTTTCACGGACCAGTTCAGTTTTGAAGTGGATTTGAGGGGCCTTCATATTAGAAATACCCCACAAATGACACCATTATAAAAACTGCACCCCTCAAAGTATTCAAAATGACATTCAGTAAGTGTGTTAACCCTTTACGTGTTTCACAGGAATAGCAGCAAAGTGAAGGAGAAAATTCTAAATCTTCATTTTTTACACTCACATGTTCTTGTAGACCCATTTTTTGAATGTTTACAAGGGGTAAAAGGAGAGAAATCAGCCTAAAATTTGTAACCCAATTTCTCTCCCAGTAAGGAAATATCTCATGTATATCAAGTGCTTAAGTGCCAGGGCGTCGGGGCATACCTGTACGCCCTGGGTCCCTAAGTGGTTAAGGACTCAAAACAATGATCGTTTTTGCACTTTCGTTTTTTCCTCCTCACCTTCTAAAAATCATTACACGTTAAATTTTGCACCTACAGACCCATATAAGGGCTTGTTTTTTGCGTCACCAATTGTACTTTGTAATGACATTACTTATTTTATAACATATTTTCTGCGGCAAAACAAAAAAAATATTTTTGGGGTGAAATGGAAAAACCCCCCACAAATTTTCAACTTTTTAGGGCATCAATTTCTACGCAGTGCACTTTTCGGTAAAAATTACACCTTATATTTTGTATGTCCATACAGTTACAGGGATACCCAACTTATGTGGGTTTTATTTATTTTACTACTAACTATTAACTACACGCACCAAAATTAGTATGTTTTAAAATTGTCATCTTCTGCCCCTATAACTTTATTTTTCCCCATATGGGGCTATATGAAGGCAAAATTTTTTTTTTGCGCCGTGGTCTCTAGTTTTTATCGGTACCATTTTTTGTTTTGATCGCCTTTTAATAATATTTATATGGTATATGAAGTGACCAAAAATGCACAATATTGGACTTTGGTATTTTTTTTACGTGTACGCCATTGACTGTGCAGTTTAGCTAACCTTTTATATTTTAATATTTCGGACATTTCTGCACGCGGCGGTACCACATATGATTTTTTTTTTTATTACATTATTTTATTTAGGAGCAGGCTTGGAGTAGTAGATCGCCAATTGGACGATAAAGAGGCAGCTGAGGACCCTCCTGTTGTCCAGTAAGCTGATCGAGACATCGTGATTCTGTCCGCTGAGCTGCCGGGATAGTTTTACTTTCACTTTAGATGCCGCAATCAACCTTGATTGCGTCATCTAAAGGGTTAATGCCGAGTATCTGCCCGATCAGTGATGCCTGCATGAACCCTGGGTCCTGGCTGCTGATAGCTTCAAACCCCATGGGTCCCGACTGCTTTCTCCGCTCGTGAGAACGCTTTAAACCCTGGTAACGGGACTCAGGGCCTACAGGTACGCCCTGCGTCCTTAAGGTGTTAAAGGGGTATTACAATGAGGCATTTTTTTTCTTTTTTAAACTTTATAAAAAATAATTAAAACACAAACAAACCCAACTACTTCATGCTTTGATCTGCTGCTGTTCCTGGGGAACCATGTCTTTGTTAGCTGAGTTGGGTCACCATAAATCTGCCCCAACGTATTTCTGCAACTTACCTTCAGACTCCAGCTGAGTTATTTTTTATCAAATGGTGTGATTGCAGAAAGCCAATTCACATGCATGGTATACTGATAAGCCTTGTAATTGATGGCGGTCCTACAGAATATTACTTGAAGGTAAGAAATGCATTGCACCAGGTATATGCAGAGGAAAGTCGAAGGTAGTGTTATGTTTGGTGTGGCGCACAGTCTCTATTTGTACTCTGCCAGAAGCTGCACGTGCTAAGATATTGTACACTCTGTGCACATGGCCATACTACAGTTCCTACCAGCAATGGTATGTTTGGAGCCTACTGTAGAAGATCCGCAAAGCCTTTGCCCATCACTTCAGAGCATGCGGTTCTTGCTCTGTTAATTTTTCACCTTTTTGTTCATCTTTTGTGAAAACCTGAAGCTAGCAGTTTGTGTGTGTGTGTGTGTGTTGTATGGTGGGTCGTGGTCCATTATCAGTGTATAGCTGCTATGAGCTGCCCACCCCACAATAGGCATGGCTGAGTTCGGCCTCTTTCAATAGAGACTATTGTGTGTGCATTTTTTTTATACACTGTTAAAGCACTTTTGGCATTGGAACATTTTTCTGTTTTGAGTTTTTGTCTTTCTCTGACGTTCTTCAGCCTTTGTAGAATGAAGAATAAAAAGTTTGTGACAATGGCCAGTCTTTGTTAGTTGCCAACGTTTCTAATCCTTTGGGGGCATGGCCTCCCGTAGGGACAGATTCCCTTTTTTTGTTTGTCGTATTAATGCGCCTCTTTTTAAAAATTCAAAGAAAAATTTCTCTTAGTCTCCCTCGAGATAAATCAATAATTTTATATTTTCTATCAACGTCTAATTCCGAAAAGATTATTGACCTGCAGTAGTGTAAATGTACAGCCAGGTTAAACACCTCTGACATACATTTGCAAAAACAAGGCCTGTAGTAAGGGATTGTCCTTAAAGGGGTACTCAAGTGTATGAAAATGTATTCCCTATCCAAAGTATAGGGGTTAATGAAGGGTCTGAGCGCTGGGACCCCACGCAATAGCACCTTGGCTCTCCCTATTCATGGAGCTGTGTTTACCACAGCAAAAATCGGTGGTCTACTCACCCCCTCCATGCATCTCTAATGCATAACAAAAGATACACAAGTACAGCTCTTCGGCTCGCCTATAAAGCTGTATGGAGGGCACGTGTATTTCTAAAAATAAACATATTTGATATCACCAAATGCAGCAATGTCAAAACTATTAACCCTTTAAGGACGCAGACCTTTTTTGCAAATCTGACCACTGTCACTTTTTACCTTTCATTCTGATTCAGAGAGAGTTTTTTCGTGACATATTCTACTTTAACACAGTGGTAAATTTTCGTCGTTACTTGCATCCTTTCTTGGTGAAAAATCCCCAAATTTCATGAAAATTCAGAAAATTTTCCATTTTTCTTACTGTGAAACTCTCTGCTTGTAAGGAAAATGGATATTCGAAATAAATTATAAATTGATATACAAATACAATATGTCTACTTTGTTTGCATCATAAAGTTGACATGTTTTTACTTTTTGAAGACCTTAGAGGGCTTCAAAGTTCAGCAGCAATTTTTAAAAATTTTCATGAAAATTTCAAAATCAGTTTTTTCAGGCACCAGTTCAGTTTGAAGTGGATTTTGAGGGGCTTTCGTGTTACAAATACCCCATATATGACCCCATTATAAAAACTGCACCCCTCAAAGTAGTCAAAATGACATTCAGAAAGTTTAAACCCCTTTAGGTGTTTCATAGGAGTAGCAGGAAAGTGAAGGAGAAAATTCAAAATCTTCATCTTTCACACTCTCATGTTCTAGTAGAGCAACTTTTTTTTTTTTTTTTTTTTTTTTTTTTTTTTTTAGTAGCTCCCACCATCCTTCCTTTTTTTTTTTCCTGTCCCTACCTATTGCCAATCTATCCCTAACCCCCTCCCTGCCTGAAATATTTTTTTACTATGTTAAAAATGTCTTTTTGTCTGCCTTATAGTGTGCTCACTTACCAGGCAGACTTCCCAGCAGGTGCCGACGTCACTGATGCTTTCTGGGGGGGCAGACTTCCGCCCTTAGTTCATCTGTACAGGGTGCCTCCAGCTGTTTCACCACTACAACTCCCAGCTTGCCCTGACATATATTGGCTGTCAGGGCATGCTGGGAGTTGTAGTGGTGAAACAACTCGAGGCACCCTGTGTTGAAGACAATAACTTACCATGGCCGCGGCCACCGCGCAACCCGCTGACCTGCATACCAAAGTGCAGGACAGTCCCGGCGACAGTGACTTGTATATGCCGGGAGGTGGGGCCGGTGTGTGAGGCCAGGGAGCCAATGCGCGTATCTTCTGTTCTCTGCGCTCACTCCCACCTGTCTTATCGACAGACAGGGAGCGAGCGCAGCCTGACTGAATTAGGACCGATTGCCTGGCTGGCATCGGTCCGAATTCAAACGTGACGTCACGCCAGGCTGCAGCCGGTTACTAGGAGGGAGACCCCCTAGTGGCCGGTTTTCAAATGTAAAATACAGTATTTTATTTAAAAAAAAATCTAGATTAGAGATATGTTGTAGTACATAAGTACTACAACATATAAAAAAAAAGGGTTGGTGACAGTGCCCATTTAATTTTTACAAGGGGTAAAAGGAGAGAAATCCCTCAAATTTGTAACCCAATTTCTTTCGAGTAAGGAAATACCTCATATGTGGCTGTAAAGTGCTCTGTGGGTGCACTAGAGGGCTCAGAAGGGAAAGAGCGACAAGACTCCGTTGCTCTCCGATCGGTTTTTGGGGTGGTTTGGCGCAAAAAGAGACCTGAACGGACCCTTAACGGGACAGAGCAGAAAGGAAATGTGAACTTAGCGAAGTCTGGGTTCACACTACGGTTTGTCATTACGGTTCTTGTATACGGCTGGGAGGGGGGGGTGGGCGGGGCTTAATTGCGGCGCCAGCACAAAGCCGTATAGGGAGCCGTAGTTAATGTATGTCTATGAGCCGACCGGAGTGAACCGCATCCTCTGGTCGGCTGCTTTTTCGGCCGTATGCGGTTTCCCGACCGCAGGCAAAAATGTGGTCGACCACGATCCAATGCATGTGTACCATAGTCACCTCCATCCAACACACATCTTGTTCCGGTTTATTCAGTCCTGGCAATACTACCTCTTTATTATATTCCAGATATAATAAGAGATTCTGAGTGTCTTTCTTGGGAGGACGTCTTGTGTGTTACTCATGGTTAAACTATGATGGTTATGATAATTTTTTTTTGCCTACACTTCAGAAATGAGATCCAGCTGTTGACCTTTTCAGTGTCTTAAAGTGATAGTCTTTATAATGTTAATAAATGCTGCTCTCAAATGGGAGTATGGGGCCATTTCAAAGTGGGTGGCTTATGTTATGTTCATATCTATTGTCAGCACTGCATCACTCATATGTAAAGACAGCAAGAGTATATTTAGCATGCCTATAGGATGGAGAAGATGAAACTGTCTGTCTGTGACCATGTTTGGTTTGCCTTTCCGCAGTGTTTTTATTTGTGGAATGGAATAGTGTAGTCCACCCTGTTCTCTCCCACAGAACGCCTTATAGTCATTCATTAAAATAGTTAGTCTGGGTGCTGATATTAATTTATGGATTGGGATGTGGAATGGGCTAAGTTCACAACCGTGTTGTAGTACCGTCTGTCCCTTCACGATCGAAAAATTAACCTGACGTCCTGTTGTCCAACTGTCCCCAACCGATCCCATTTACTTTAATGGGGCTTGTCTGGTGTCCATTTAGCAGGATCGGAGCAGACATAAAACAGTATTTTTTCCTCTGCTCTTGTCCTGCTATTTGAACAGATTCGGAGTTCTGTTTAATATGTTTGGAATTTTAATCTCCTCTTTACTTGTTTATTGAAAATTTGAATAAAGATTGAATCAAGATTCTGCGAACAGAGTTCCAGCACAGATGTGACCTTAGCCTGGGTACAAGTTGCTTTCTATCTGTTCTGTTGGCAGCACTGTGCATGTTGAAATGGGTTATGCCTGGGTGCCAGAGCTCTGCTGCCCGTCAGTCTGTTCAGTGGGGTTGTAGTCGGCTTGTCCCCTAACAATCGGAAGGAACTATCTAATGATATCCTCCTCTCTTCTGCCATCCAGTATTGGTCATCTCGTTAATCTGATAATTATCCTTTCCCTTTAATCTGTGTACCTCTCTGTATTGTGAAGTGCTGTGCCATATATTGGCGCTGTAGAAGTAAAGAATACGATTACTCTTTGCAGTCTGTTATGCTTGTTTCTGGGTTGCAGTTTTCATTTTTCTTATTTGTTTAGTTTTTTCCCAGTTTTTATTCTTTAAATAAAACAAGAACCTCAGGTTTATGAGTTGTTGTTGGCGCAGAGGTTTTCCTACTTCTGACAGGGTTGCCATCTTTTGCATTCAGCATGCCTACCTTCAATAAAAGTGTATTGGCTTTATATGACTCCACCCTGAAGCCAGTTTTAGTATTTTATTGGCTTTAATAACACTGCCACATATAGTGCAAGAGGTGCATCAAACAGTAGAATGTACTTTATTTGTCTCATTAGCTCCATACTTCTAATAGTGGCTGTGCCTGATATTACAGCTTGTCCCATCTTATAATTTAATGGTATATCGCTATGATATGCCATCATTTGTATTAGGTGGGAGGTTAGAATTGGGTCCCCCACTGATCCTGATTAATCACCCCCTTGCTGTTTTTCCCCTGCACAGCGGTGCTTCTAGTCACCTGGCTGTGCAGGGAACTGCACAATGACTATGGAGACTGAAGAGGCCATAGCCCCAAATAAGCACAGCGGGTTCTTCCTTGAGACTACTACCTATCTCAGTGTTTCCCAACCAGTGTGCCTCCAGCTGTTGCAAAACGACAACTCTCAGCATGCCCGGACAGCCAAAGGCTGTCCGGGCATGCTGGGAGTTGTCGTTTTGCAGCAGCTGTAGGCACCCTGGTTGGAAAACACTGACCTATCCTAAGGTCAGATAATAACATTATGGCTTATCTAGCTTCATGCCATCACTCTGCAATGGTAATTCTACCTTTTTAAGTCGTGGAAGGAACAAAATTGGATCTGTCTAAGGATATGACTCTCTCATGACAAAAAATGATGTAAATGGATAAGTATGACAAACTAATAATAGATTCTGATACATAGTTTTCTGCATAAATGCTATTTAGGTATGGATATGGAGTGTGAGGTCTGGCAGGCTTACCTGCTGTTGGTGCCTCTACAGTGTTAACACCAATGTTGTGTTCACACCATGTTAATATTTTAGAAAATGCTTGTGTTGTGTGTATTCTGATAGTCAGGTGGATATCTGAGAGAAGGTCAGATCGACAGAAGCGCCTCGTGTCCAAAAAAAAAAAAATCACTCTGGGATTGGTTGGCTGACATGGGTAACGGAGCGTTAAAGGGGTATTTTTTTTTTTTTTTTTTTTTATTTCACTATGCTATAGTGGTTGTAAAGTTAGTGTGTTCATAATATAGCGTCTGTACTTGTGTGGGACGGTTTTCTCACAATTCTTTTGTGATTTACACTCCAATATTTTAACAGCATACAAAATGACTGTTGTCTCAGATTTTTCCCAGGTTGCAATGTGGCCGAGACCTGACTCACTAGTCAGCTTATGACAGGGAGCCTGTCTGCTTCAATGGGTGGAGGGATCAATCTGCAACTAATGCAACAGCTCTAGGGCACCCTGATTGAAAACCACAGGTCTTTTGTATGGAGGCAGCTCATTTATGTTTCAATGGGTGCGGTGGCTGATGTATGGGAGGGAGGAAAATTGATTTGTGGGATTTGTTGTCAAAAAAGTAAAGTCAAACAGGAAATACCAGTTCACAAAAAGCTAGCCACAGTGTTATGGTAATCTCACAACATGGCCATTTAGCCCCAAGACAAGCGCAGATCCTTCCTAAGCATGTCCATTACTGTCTGTCAGGTACATACTAAAATCATCTTATGGTGGAGAACCCCTTTAACATCACTTATTGATCTTAGACTGTTCACTTTAATTGCCTGAACATAGACAACTAGTGGCTAGTAGTCTTTTTTCCAGCACTTATAAGGTACTTGGGTTTCAATAAACTTTGATATTTCCCACGGACGTGTCAAAAGTTTTGATAAGTCTTCAGTCTGGGTGTCCAGAGATCATTAGGTCCAGCATGAAGGAACACAAGGCTGAGCATTGCTTCTTCCCGCTCTTTGCACGCAACCTGTCCTGATAACTACATTGAGACGGTCTGTCATTTATTTAGAGGGACAAAAAAGTTCAGCAGACCACGCCTCTCAATGGCCTGAACTAATGAGTCTGTCCAAGCCACTAAAGGGAATAGGACAACTGGCACTAAAGGGGTATACATGATTGGCAGCCCTATTTGACAGCATACTATGTATATTGGGTACTTAATAGTGAAATCCTGAATGACCCTTACGGCTGGGGTTGTTGTATCTATACGTTTACTGTAGTGCTTCATTTTTAAGCAAATCACTTGCTGAAATAAAGGGCCATTGGTCCCCTTACACCAGTTAAAAATGTTACTGTAAGGCTGTAATCGCACTGTTTACTGTTTTCAGTGCAGTTGTTTGTGCCTAAGCCAGGAATTAATACAAAAGGAAAAGTGTATATATATAGATTTTTTTTTAAATATATCCCACCCCCCCCCCTCCCTCCCCCCCTCTGGCGTGTGTGTATGTGTTCATATGTGTGTATATAAATGTTATATAATATAAACACACATTTTATATTATACACACACACACACACACACACACACACACACACACACACACACACACACACACATATATATATATATATATATATATATATATATATATATATATATATGTGTGTATATATATATATATATATATATATATATATATATTTTTGTAATTTTCACTAATTGATGACGTATCAGGTCATGTGACCTGGCGCTCTTGTATGATCTGCACAATGTCAGTCTACGATTAAGCACTTGTGTGAAACGCGTCAGACATTGTCCTCTGTCGAGTGATCTCTGTGAATTTTCCAATAAAGAATAAGCTTTTATCCGCAAGCCTTGCGCTGGACAATCCCTTTCTTCTGCATTGCCTTGGGCCGAGGGCGGGACCGGCGTGTCCGTGCGCAGGTGTGGTGGATCAGATCGGTGTAGTGAGCGACACTGAAGTTTGCTATTACACACACACACACATATATTTTTTTTTTTTTTTTTTTTTTTTTTTTCTTTTTTGGAGAACTGAATCCAAGACAGAGTTGGCTTACCCTAAGATTTCGGACATCGCATGCCACGGATATCACTGGTTTTGGATGTGGATAGCAGCAGTAAAGTGTGTGTGTGTGTGTGTGTGTGTGTATGTATATATATATATATATACATATATATATATATCTATCTCTATATATATATATATATATATAATCTATCCACGATACTGAATCGATTTTAAAATTCTGAGAATCGTTTTTTTTTATAAATTATTATAATTAACACGATTCACACCCCTAATATATATATATATATATATATATATATATATATATATATATATATATATATTATAAAATATCATTTTTTATTTTTTTTTCAATTTCCCACACTAAAATTCTCAAGACCTCTCAAGACTAACGATAATACGATGCTTGGGAAGCATTTTAAAGGTGTCCATACACTTTCAGTAACTGTGGGTTGTTCATCTGACATTGCTTTCTAAGGCTATGTTCACATGTCAGAATGTCAATGGAAAATCTCTGTACAGACATTCTACAAACTGCATGACATGCTGGCGCAAGGACCGCTCGGGAGTGCTCCATCTCATAGATGGCAATGCATTCCTTGTGGAGTCCGCAGAAAGAATAGACATTCTTTCTGCGGATGCCGGAATTTTAATTTCTGCTGTGTGCACAGTGCAGCAGAATCCCATTGAAATCACAGAAATTATGTTGTGTGAACATAGCCTTACTCTGTTTTCCTTAATGGGGAGGGGTAGGCCACCGCTAGACAGCTTTGGTGCTGTCTTATCCTTATGTCCCCGTGTCTGGACAGCCATCTTACATGGCTGTCCGTACATGCTGGGAAATGTAGTTTTGCAAAAGCCGCAAGCACACTGAGTGAAACACTGCCTCAAACACTTGGCTGAACCTGCCAGAGGTGGTGGTTTGACAGTGTTTCCAACCAATATACCAATGGCTGTCCGGGCATGCTGGAAGTTGTAGTTTTGCAACAGCTGGAGGCACACTGGTTAGGAAATGCTTATCTAGGATGTATAGGCACATTCTGGTGTAATCGCTGGAGATTCCACATTGGAAGTGGCGCCTAACAGTTACATATTACATAAGATTATTCTGTATATAGCAGCTTCTATACTAACCAGACGTATATGTGATTTGTGACGTCCTCAGGAGACTTATAATATTCTTGTGTTTCTGTGAAAGGCCGAGTTCAATCTCAATATTTATGCTTCGTGTTCCATAAAGTGATGGCTGTATCTGCCGAATCTCATGGATCACAGCCTTGATGGCACATGGAACAGAAGATGGAGACTTGGATTAAAGCCAGATGTAAAGAATATCTAAACTTTGTTTTTTCTATTTCAGATGAACCTACAAGGTCTTTAAGCGGGCTGATCCTGAAAAATAACGTTAAGGCTCATTTTCACAATTTTCCAAATGGAGTGACTGACTTTATCAAGAGTGAATGTCTGAACAACATCGGGGACGCCTCGCCCCTGATTCGGGCGACAGTGGGTATGTTCCTTCTTCTCATTCTCCTGACAGCTTAAATCAAAGCGGGAATGGATGAATTGTTGGCTATAGGACCCATACTCTGAGCCCCCCTTTTTATTCTTTTAATAACTTTACTATACTTTGATACAAAATGTCATAGACATGGATAAAAGTTTTTTTTTTTTTTTTTTTTTTATCAATTTATTGCCTGGTTCTAGATGATATGTGCCCACCAGGCAGTTGAGTCTAGTGTAAATGATGAAACACATATGTATACATATATAATATTTTACTTCATATCTTTTTAACCAGATATCTTTTATTGACATTTTCCAAAGTTTTATCTAACATACAATAACAAAATATTATATATCTTGATGTCTGCATCCTGGTTATTTTGGCTCTGTTGTTATTGCTGACATTTTCGTGTATTTATCTTCCATTGACTTCTAGGTATCCTGATCACAACAATTGCTTCAAAGGGAGAGCTACAGAACTGGCCTGAGCTCCTGCCAAAATTATGTGGTCTGTTGGACTCTGAAGATTATAACACATGTGAAGTGAGTTTCTTTTCTTCTTAAATGGGCACTGTCAGATATGAAAACTTTTGATGTTATAAAGCATTGCAAAACAATATGTTTTGCAATTGCTTTCATCAGAAATTTTTAGGATTTCATGTAGAAAAAGCCAAACAAAAAACTGGCCACTAGGGGGTTCCTCCTGCCTTCTGGGACACATACCAGTCAGAAACGTCCTGCTCATTGCCTATGTCAGGGACGTTTTCATTGATTGCCAGCAGGTCCCGCCCTCCTGTGCCCGCTCCCGGCCCTCTCACAGCCTGTGTGAGCGCGTGGCCGCCAGGAGCTGAGCGCACGCACATACATCAGCAGCATCCAGGAAAGTTGGTAAGTGCATATTTTTTCATATTTGCATTTGTGCAAGAAAAGGGGAGTCATCTACTAGGTACCCACGAGGGAGTGTCGCGGCTCCCCCCCCCCCTGGTGTCGCGGCTCCCCCCCCCCCCCCCCCTGGTGTCGCGGCTCTCCCCCCCCCCCCCCCTGGTGTCGTGGCTCTCCCCCCCCCTGGTGTCGTGGCTCTACCCCCCCCCCCCCCTGGTGTCGCGGCTCTCCCCCCCCCCCCCCCCCCTGGTGTCGCGGCTCCCCCCCCCCTTGTGTCGTGGCACCCCCCCCCCCCCTGGTGTCGCGGCTCCCCCCCCCCCCCCTGGTGTCGCGGCTCCCCCCCCCCCCCCCCTGGTGTCGCGGCTAATGCCCCCCCAGGTGTCGCGGCTACCGCCTCCCCCCCCCCCCCCCCCCCCCCAGGTGTCGCGGCTCCCCCCCCCAGGTGTCGCGGCTACCGACTCCCCCCCCCCCCCCCCCCCCCCAGGTGTCGCGGCTCCCCCCCCAGGTGTCGCGGCTCCCCCCCCCCCCCGATGTCGCGGCTTCCCCCCCCCCCCCTGGTGTCGCGGCTTCCCCCCCCCCCCCCTCCCCCCTGGTGTCGCGGTCGCCCAACAGATTCAGTGTTAAAGGGGTACTCCGCTGCTCAGCGTTAGGAACAAACTTTTCCGAACGCTTGTGTCCTGCCCTCATGTCATGCCCCGCCCCCTCAATGCAAGTCTATGGGAGGGGGCGCATCCCACAGGATTGCATTGAGTGGGCGGGGTGTGACATCATGAGGGGGCAGGGCTATGATTTCACAAGCTCCCGACTCCAGCGTTCGGAACAGTTTGTTCCAAACGCTGAGCAGCGGAGTACCCCTTTAAGTCCTGGTGTTTAAGTCCGGGTGCAGGGAGAACAGGCCTAGGTACATTGTTGGTGATATGTGTTATGTCCATTATGTAGACTCCTGACATTACAAGACTATGGGTGTTCAAATAGAGTTGAACTCCCTTTCCGGCTATAACATGCTCCACTCTCCGGGGAAGGCGGTCTACATGGTTTCATAGTGTTCATGTGGGAATTCTAGATCAGGTTTCTGCATATAATGTTCATAGTTACACTTGTAAGTTCTCAGGTGATGATGTATTGGGAACATTGTGATTCCATTGTGTACTGAGCTCTGATCCATGAACAGTTGTAGCTGTGAAATGTCTCTTCTAGAATAATGATGCAATATTTGTATCCAAAAAAAAATAATCCGCAGCTCTCCAGATGTTGGTGTATGAAGCCAAAAATGTATTCTCTCCTGGGAGGAATAAAATGCAGATAACAATCTTGATTCTTCAGATTTTTTTTATTTGATGATAGTTTTGTATCTGTACATGCATAGAATAGTAATGTTCTGCCCAAAACCATTGTTAATTGAGGTTGCCTTTGCTGCTGTATACTCAGACATTCAGATATAAATATTTGTAGTTATTGTTGCTTCAGGATTGGTACTTTTTATTTTCTGTATTTAAAAAAAAAAAGGTGGATACAGTCTTAGGAGACTCTTTCCACTGTATCCAGCCCACTGGAGCAACTGAAATCTGAACTCCTTTATGCAGGCTAAAGTCAGCAAACGCCGAGCCGAGAAGTTCGTGACGAATCGAGTTCGCTCATCTCTAATTTTTTACCCCAAAATATACATTATTTAAAGGACAACTGTAGTGGAACACTTTTATATATTCCTGTGCCCGGGCCTCAAAAATAAACTTATACATACCTTCCTACGAGCCCCTGTTGGTCCGACACAGGCCTCACGGTCCGGCAGTGCTGACCTCATTCAACCTTCTGGGGACGGGGACACTGCAGAGCTGTCAGCGTATCACCGGCCACAGCGATGTCCCGCCCCCGGCCTGTGATCGGCTGAGCCCACTGTCATATAAGGAGCTCTGGCCGGCTTCTTACATGACAGTGGGCTCAGCCTATCACAGGCCGGGGCGGGACATCGCTGCGGCCGATGGTAGGCTGACAGCTCTGCGGTGTCCCCAGGAAGTGGAATGAGGTTAGCACCGCTGGAACGTGAGGCCTGTGACGGACCAATGGGGGCTCGTAGGAAGGTATGTATAAGTTTTTTTTGCTTATTTTTGAGCCCCGGGACTGATACAGATTTTGTGATCCCTTACTTTAGTGTTGGAGTACTTTGCTAAAGGGGTATTCCAGGAAAAAAAACATTTTTTTTTTTTTTTTTGATCAACTGGCTCCAGAAAGTTAAACAGATTTGTAAATTACTTCTATAAAAAAAATCTTAATCCTTCCAGTACTTATTAGCTGCTGAATACTACAGAAGAAATTATTTTCTTTTTGGAACACCGAGCTCTCTGCTGAATCACGAGCACAGTGCTCTCTACTGACATCTTTGTCCATTCTAGGAACTGTCCAGAGTTGGAGAAAATCCCCATAGCAAACATATGCTGCTCTGGACAGTTCCTAAAATGGACAGAGATGTCAGCAGAGAGCTCGGTGTTCCAAAAAGAAAAGAATCTCCTCTGACATCTCTGCTTGTCTCAGGAACTGCACAGAGCAGAATAGGTTTGCTATGGGAATTTGCTTTTACTCTGGACAGCTCCCTAGACACGTGTCATCAGAGAGCACTTAGACAGAAAAGAACAATTTTTTAATAGAAGTAATTTACTAATCTGTTTAACTTTCTGGAGCCAGTTGATATATAAAACATTTTTTTCCTGGATAACCCCTTTAAATTGTTGTTTTGGTCAGTAGGAGTGGAACTGACAGAGAATAGCTTTAAAAGGGGTACTCCAGTGTAAAAATGTTTTCAGATCAACTGGTGCCAGAAAGTTATACAGATTTGCCAATCCTTTCCATTTAAAAATCGTAACCCTTTCTATCGTGATTTGCTTCTACTCTGGACAGTTCCTGACATGGACAGAGGTGTCAACAGACAGAAAAGAGGTACACAACTTCCTCTGTAGCATACAGCAGCTGATAAATATTGGAAGGATAAGATTTTTAAATAGAAGTAATTCACTAATCTGTTTAATTTTCTGGCACCACTTGATTTAAAAACATTGTTTTCACTGGAGTACCCCTTTAACTGAAAGAGTAACATAATCCTAATTTCTCCCAAACTTTTACATATTGATATAGCAGTACATTGTAGTCTAGATTGCTTAGGTCAGTATTATGCAGTTTACAGATGGATGTTGTGTCCCCTAAGCACTTTTAACTTCTATTTTACAGGGAGCTTTCGGAGCCCTTCAGAAAATCTGTGAAGACTCTGCTGAGATTTTAGACAGCGACCTTTTGGAACGGCCTCTTAATGTTATGATCCCCAAGTTCCTGCAGTTCTTTAAACATAGTAGTCCAAAGATTAGGTACCGTGTTCATAAGTATTTAACATCTTTACCTTTCAGCAAATTATTATTTACATATAGACTAAATAGGAATGGTTATGTTTATGGTCTTTGTTGATGTCTTATAAAGTATGGCAAAAAATGTGATTGGACCCAGGATCCTAAGTTTATATTATGACCATAGGAACAGTCTGTATAAATATTTAATGCCAAAAACTGGATTGGACTCAGTGCTTGCTCCTGGGTTGTCATTCAGCCTGCTCTGTGAGCCAGGGACGTGTCAGTCTTAGTACACCGACCAGCTGGTTGTCTGTTCTGAGCAGTGAGGGAGGATGTTCTCACATGAGATGTGAGGACAAGCAAGGGAATGCCCCTCCTCCTCAGTGAACTGCATGCAGTGGGAGCAACCTAAATATGGGAATTAGTAGTCACAAAAGAATGAAAACCAGGATTTAACTACACAGACCAGATAGACACCAGTTAAAAGTAAGACTGGAGTATTTTTCATTTTATTTAAAGTGAATAACTCACACGAATGTGTCCTCTTCAGAAGACCTTTACTGCAAACAGGCATCATTGCAAATCTCCCCCCCCCCCCCTCTGTGCAATGGAGGCGGGAGCCAATATACAGAGCTTTCCTGCCTCCATCCTGCCATATGCCTGCCCACAGAGCAATTACATGAGCGAAGGGTCTGTGTATATTTATTAGGTGGGAGAGCATATGGGAGCAGAGAGGACAGTCAGGAAAGCTTTGTGTACTGGCTTCCGCCTCCAATGCTTTGGGGAAAGAAGCAATGGTGCCTGGATCTCCTGAACTGGGACACAGATCCGGGTGAGTTATACCTCCCTTTTTTATTTTTTTTATCAGATTGACCCGAACTATAAGCCTATAAGTGAGGGTTAACAAGCTGTCATATTTGTTTTAAGTTAATACCCTTAAAGGGGTACCCCCGTGGAAATCTTTTTATTTTTTTTAAATCAGCTGGTGTCGGAAAGTTAAATAGATTTATAAAGGAATTCTATAAAAAAAATCTTTTCAGTACTTTTTAGGGTCTGTATACTACAGAGTAAATGGTTTTCTTTTTGGAACACAGAGCTCTCTGCTGACATCTCTATCCATTTTAGGAACTGTTAAACTTTCTGGCACCAGTTGATTTAACCCCTTGAGGACGGAGCCCATTATAACCCTAAAGACGAGAGCATTTTTTGCACATCTGACCACTGTCACTTTAAGCATTTATAACTCTGGGATGCTTTTACTTATAAATTTGATTCAGAGATTGTTTTTTCGTGACATATTCTACTTTATGTTATTGGTAAATTTTCGTCGATACCTGCATCATTTCTTGGTGAAAAATTCAAAAATTTGATGACAAATTAGAAAATTTAGCATTTTTCTAACTTTGAAGCTCTCTGCTTGTTAGGAAAATAGACATTCCAAATTATATATTGATTCACATATACAATATGTGTACTTTGTTTGCATCATAAGTTTGACATGTTTTTACTTTTGGAAGACATCAGAGGGCTTCAAAGTTCAGCAGCAATTTTCCTATTCACAAAATTTTCAAAATCGGAATTTTTCAGGGACCAGTTCAGTTTTGAAGTGGATTTGAAGGGCCATCAAATTATAAATACCCCACAAATGACCCCAATAATAAAAACTGCACCCCTCAAAGTATCCAAAATGACATTCAGAAAGTTTGTTAACCCTTTAGGTGTTTAACAGGAATAGCAGCAAAGTGAAGGAGAAAATTCAAGATTGTCATTTTTTACACTCGCATGTTCTTGTAGACCCAGTTTTTTTATTTTTACAAGTGGTAATAGGAGAAAAAGCCCCCCCCCAAAATTTGTAACCCAATTTCTCTCGAGTAAGAAAATACCTCACATGTGTATGTAAAGTGTTCGGCGGGCGCAGTAGAGGGCTCAGAAGGGAAGGAGCAACAATGGGATTTTGGAGAGTGAATTTTGCAGAAATGGTTTTTGGGGGGCATGTCACATTTAGGAAGACCCTATGGTGCCAGAACAGCAGAAAAAACCCCACATTGCATACCATTTTGGAAACTACACCCTCAAGGCACGTAACAAGGGGTTCAGTGAGCCTTAACACCTCACAGGTGTTTGACGACTTTTCGTTAAAATCGGATGTGTAAATGAAGAAAAAAATTTTTTCACTAAAGTGCAGTTTTCCCCCCCAAATTTACCATTTTTACAAAAGGTAATGGGAGAAAATGCCCCCCAAAATTTGTAACCCCATCTCTTCTGAGTATGGAAATACCCCATGTTAGGACGTAAAATGCTCTGCTGGCGCACTACAATGCTCAGAAGAGAAGGAGCGCCATTGGGCTTTTGGAAAGCGAATTCGTTTGGAATTGTAGTCAGGGGCCATGTGCGTTTACAAAGCCCCCCGTGGTGCCAGAACAGTGGACCCCCCCACATGTGACCACATTTTGGAAACAGAATTTAATAAGGAGTGCAGTGAGTATTTACACCCCACTGGCGTTTGATAGATCTTTGGAGCAGTGGGCTGTGCAAATGAAAAATTTTATTTTTCATTTTCACGGACCACTGTTCCAAAAATCTGTCAGACACCTGTGGGGCATAAATGCTCACTGCACTCCTTAATACATTACATGAGGGGTGTAGTTTCCAAAATGGGGTCACATGTGGGTATTTATTTTTTTGCGTTTATGTCAGAACCGCTGTAAAATCAGCCACCCCTGTGCAAATCACCAATTTAGGCCTCAAATGTACATAGTGCACTCTCACTCCTGAGCCTTGTTATGCGCCCACAGAGCATTTTACGCCCACACATGGGGTATTTCCGTACTCAGGAGAAGTTGCATTACAAATTTTGGGGGTCTTTTTTTTTTTCCTTTTTACTGCTTGTGAAAATAAAAAGTATGGAGCACCACCAGCATGTTAGTGTAAAAAAATTTTTTTTTTTACATTAACAGGCTGGTGTAGCCCCCAACTTTTCCTTTTCATAAGGCGTAAAAGGAGAAAAAGCCCCCCAAAATTTGTAGTGCAATTTCTCTCAAGTACGGAAATACCCCATATGTGGCCCTAAACTGTTTCCTTGAAATATGACAGGGCTCTGGAGTTAGAGTGCCATGTGCATTTGAGGACTAAATTAGGGATTACATAGGGGTATTCTATGCCAGTGATTCCCAAACAGGGTGCCTCCAGCTGTTGCTAAATTCCCAGCATGCCTGGACAGTCAGTGGCTGTCCAGAAATGCTGGGGGGAGTTGTTTTGCAACAGCTGGAGGCTCCGTTTTGGAAACATTGCCGCACGATACGTTTTTCATTTTTATTGGGGGGGGGGCAGTGTAAGGGGGTGTATATGTAGTGTTTTACCCTTTATTATGTGTTAGTGTAGTGTTGTGTTTTTAGGGTACATTCGCACTGGCGTGTTACGGTGTGTTTCCCGCTAGGAGTTTGCACTGCGGCGAAAAATTTACCGCAGCCCAAACTTGAAGCAGGAAACTTACTGTATACCTGCCCGTGTGAATGTACCCTTTATGTTCACATGGGGGGGGGGGGGGGGGGGGGGCAAACCTCAGGCTGTTTCAAAACTACAACTCCCAGCATGTACTGACTGAGGAGTTGTACTTTTGCAACAGCTGGAGGCACACTGGTTGGAAAACCTTCAGTTAGGTTCTGTTACCTAACAGTATTTTCCAACCAGTGTGCCTCCAGCTGTTCCAAAGCTACAACTCCCAGCATGTACTGATCGCCGAAGGGCATGCTGGCAGATGTAGTTATGCAATAGCTGGTGGTACGCAACTACAACTACCAGCATGCCGAGACAGCTGTTTGCTGTTTGGGCATGCTGGGATTTGCAGTTTTGCAACATCTGGAGGGCTACAGTTTATAGACCACTGCCCAGTGATCTCCAAACTGTGACCCTCCAGATGTTGCAAAACTACATATTCCAGCATGCCCAAACAGCAAACAGCTGTCTGGGCATGCTGGGAGTTGTAGTTTTGCAACATCTGGAGGGCTACAGGTTAGAGACCACTGTATAATGGTCTCAGACTGTAGCCCCCCAGATGTTGCTAGGGCAACTTACCGGCTTCCGTCGGATCCAGGGAGCCGTCGCTCCGCTGCCTCTGGACGGGTAAGGGATCTTCGGCGCCGGTCCTTTTTGTTTTCCCCGTTCTCTCCCGCCTATTGTGGGTGGGCAGGACGGGGAAAATGAAAGAACACCCCCCCCCCCCTCCCCCCCCCCCCCGTGCCCACCGATCTGCTATTGGTGGTCGCGTCTGCCACCTCACTCCTATCTCTTCAGGGGGATTGTGGTTGTCTTAGACACCCGCGTTCCCCCTTATATTTCATGTCACCATAGACCCGTAATGACTTGGAATCGGCGCAAATCGCAAGTGTGAATTCACTTGCGATTTGTGCCGATCGCCGACATGGGAGGTAGGCATTTGCGCGGGGTACCTGCTGATTGATATCAGCAGTCACCCCGGTCCGGTCCCCGCCCGGCACCCGAAATTCCCACGGGGGTATGGATATGCTCTACATCCTTAAGTACCATATGCATACGCCCTTCGTCCCAACAGGTTAAAAATAAAAAAAACTTTCAAGAACAGAAAAGTAACTGGCTGGCCATCTCCTGTTGTGTTGTCGTTTCTGGAGTTTTAGAAATGTAATTTGTTTTCTTCCATTCAGGTCACATGCTGTTGCCTGTGTTAACCAGTTCATCATTGGAAGAACCCAAGCTCTCATGCTGCATATTGACTCCTTCATTGAGGTAAATATGATTTACTCTGAACGAATGGTTGATTTGCTTCACTTTTTGGCCAATTATTTTATTATTTTACAAAGATTTAGAATCATGTGCAGATAAACACCAGGTGCAGCAGAACAAAAATAAAGGAATTTTTTATTTTTATTTCTTCATATCTTGTCCTAGACTTACGGCTGATTCATAGTGTTGGCTTCTTAGAGTAGTAAAAGTTTAAAAATATTATTTCCTTTATTTCCTGAAAAAGAAATATTGTTTTATGCAAATAAACAATCTGCTTTCAATCTTCTCTATGGGTTTGGATAGTGCAATGCAAATAATTTTAAAGAAGAACTCTCCATGTTGGTCCAGTTTAAGAAATTGCTTGCAATGTGACAGATCCCCCTACAGCTCTGCTTTAGATCTCAAGTACTTTAGGACTGACTTAACTTAACCCTCCATTTCAGGTGATCCATTGAACAGACCCTACAAGACCCTTTTCAGCTTTTTACATTGCTTAATAATTGTAGAAACAACTAAAGTCAATAGAAAGCTCTTTGCTTTACGATCAGAAATGTGTATTTTGTGATATTTGAATTAAAGTTAACATTTTATCGAACAGAATTTGTTTGCTTTGGCAACCGATGAAGAACCTGAAGTCCGTAAAAATGTTTGCAGGGCTCTGGTCATGCTGCTTGAAGTCCGAATGGACCGCCTGCTTCCCCACATGCACAATATAGTGGAGGTTAGTTTGTTTCTCATTTTCCTTTTTAAGTTGCATCTTTTTTTATATTGAATAACCACACATAAGAAAAATATAACATTAGTTAGGGGTTCTTCGGCCTCTTTCAAAAAAAGACAGCTAGCCTTGCGACCCTCATTGACCTATCTGCCAATGTGGTCTTAACTGGAAAAGAAGTTCCTTGCTTTGGCTTTACATGAAAAGTACCAGATGCTACTGTCTTCGAGGCTCTACTCTCTCCCTTTAAGGGGAAGGTGTCACCAAGTTTTACCCTATATAACTAGTAGCAACACATAATAGAGGTTAATATCACTTGCCCTGGATGTCTGCTGCCACATCTATAAATGTGAAAAAAACTACTTTTATAAATGCCACACGCTTAACCCCTTAAGGACTGAGGGGTTTTCGGTTTTTGCACTTTGGTTTTTTCCTCCTCGCCTTTTTAAAAATCATAACCCTTTCAATTTTGCACCTAAAAATCCATATGATGGCTTATTTTTGCGCCACCAATTCTACTTTGCAGTGACACCAGTCATTTTACCCAAAAATCTACAGGGAAACGGAAAAAAATCGTGCAATGAAATTGAATAGAAAACGCCATTTTGTGATTAGGATCCTCACTCCTCTTGTCTCCTCCATGACACCTGATCTTTAGTCTGTAGGTCCATACGATTAAAATGATACCCTACTTATATAGGTTTGATTTTGTCGTACTTCTGGAAAAAATCATAACTACATGCACGGAAATTTATATGTTTAAAATTGTCATCTTCTGACCCCTATAACTTTTTTATTTTTCTGCGTATGGGTCGGTATGAGGGCTTATTTTTTGCGCCGTGATCTGATGTTTTTAGCGGTAAAATTTGTGTATTGATCGGACTTTTTGATGGCTTTTTATAAATTTTTTCATGATATAAAAAGCGACCAAAAATACGTTATTTTGGACTTTGGAATTTTTTTTGCGCATACGCCATTGACCGTGCGGTTTAATTAATGATATATTTTTATAGTTCGGACACTTACGCAAGCGGAGGTCCCCTCAGCTGCCTCCGGCAGTCTCCAGAGATCTTCTGCTCTGGTCTGAGATCGAGCAGACCAGAGCAGAAGATCACCGATAACACTGATCAAATGATTGCTATTAATATTCCCCTATGGGGATGTATATCATCCCTTTTTCCCATTTTACCACCAAAAAGCGTAAAAATAAATAAATAAATATATTTGGTATTGCAGCCGTGTGCGTAAATGTCCAAACTATCAAATTATGTTATACCAAATGGTGAACGGCGTAAACATAAATTAAAAAGTCTCAAATTGCAGCTTTTTTGGTCACATTTTATTCCAAAAAAAAATTTATAAAGTGATTAAAAAGTAAAATATAAGTAAAAGTGGTCCCAGGGGAAAAAACTACAGATCACGGCGCAAAAAATTAGCCCTCATACCTCCCCGTATACGGAAAAATTAGAATGTTATAGGTGGTCAAAATAGGTCAATTTTAAACATACTACTTTTGTTAAAATAGTTTGAGATTTTTTTTAAAACAGTACAAAAAAGCATATAACATGGGTATCACTTTTAATCATATTGACCCACACAAAACATGTCATTTTTACTGTAAAGTGTACAGCGTGAAAACAAAACATTCCAAAATTTGCTAAATTGCGTTTTTCTTTTCAATTTTCACACATAAATAAAAAAAAAATTTGGGTACGCCATACATTTTATAGTAAAATGAGTGATGTCATTACAAAGTAAAATTGATTACGCAAAAAAAAACAAGGCCTCATGTGGGTCTGTGGATGAAAATATAAGAATTATGATTTTTTAGAAGGTAAGGAGGAAAAATGAAAATGCAAAACATTAAATTAGTCTGGTCCTCAACTGGTTAACGACCAAGGATGTGTATACACGTGTCTTAACGGTGTATGGCGCTGACTCCCGACTGGATAAAAATTATAATAAAAATAAACATGTGGTATCACCGCATGCATCAATGTCAGAACTATAAAAATATAACGTTAATTAAACTGCACGCTCAATGGCATATACGTAAAAAATAAAAAAAATACCAAGGTCCAAAATTGCATATTTTTGGTCACTTTGTATACTATAAATATTTTTTTTTATAAAAAACGATCGAAAAGTCCCATTAAAACAAAAATGGTACCGATGAAAACTTCAGATCATGGCACAAAACGATGAGCCCTCATACATCCCTGTATATGGAAAAACAAAGTTATAGGGGTCAGAAGAGGAAATTTTAAACCTACTAATTTATGTGCATAAAGTTAAGCAAAATCAAACCTATATAAGTTGGATATCATTTTAATTAGAGATGAGCGAACTTACAGTAATCCGATTCGTCACAAAATTCTCGGCTCGGCAGTTGCTGACTTTATCCTGCATAAATTCGTTCACCTTTCAGGTGCTCCGGTGGGCTGGAAAAGGTGGATACAGTCCTAGGAGAGAGTCTCCAGCCCACCGGAGCACCTGAAAGCTGAACTCATTTATGCAGGCTAAAGTCAGCAACTGCTGAGCCGAGAAGTTCATGACTAATCGAATTACTGTAACTTCGCTCATCTCTAATTTTAATCGTTTGGACCTACAGAATAAAGATAAGGTGTTATTTTTACCGAAAAGTGCGCTGCGTTGAAACCAAAGCGCTCAAAAGTTACAAAATGGCTTTTTTTAAATTTATTTTTATTTTATTTTTTCAATTTAGCCCCACAAGTGTGTGTTTTCAGGTTTCGCCCTAGATTTTGTGGTAAAATTGTCATTACAAAGTTAAATTGGTGGCACAAAAAACAAGCCCTTAGGAGTCTGTAGGTGGAAAATTGAAAGCATTATAATTTTTAAAAGGAGGAAAAAACGAAAGTGCAAAAATGAAAAAGCCTTTGGTCCTTAAGGGTTAAGGCCAATATGGACCTGGTCCTTAAGGGGTTAACTAGTTGGGCTTGCAGCTGCTAAAGCAGTCATGGCTCCCCGGGCTGTAATCACACCTATTCAGGCTCTAATAACACCTATCTAGGTATGATTAAAGGGCTACTCTGGTGGAAAACTTATTTTTTCAATCAACAGGTGCCATAAAGTTAAACAGATTCGTAAGTTACTTCTATTAAAAATTCTTAATCCTTCCAGTACTTATTAGCTGCTGAATACTACAGAAGAAATTATTTTCTTTTTGGAACACCGAGCACAGTGCTCTCTGCTGACATCTTTGTCCATTCTAGGAACTGTCCAGAGTTGGAGAAAATCCCCATAGCAAACATATGCTGCTCTGGACAGTTCCTAAAATGGACAGATGTCAGCAGAGAGCTCGGTGTTCCAAAAAGAAAAGAATCTCCTCTGTAGTATTCAGCAGCTAATAAGTACTGGAAGGATTAAGATTTTTAATAGAAGTAATTTACAAATCTGTTTAACTTTATGGCACCAGTTGATCAGGTCCTGATGTCATTGCTCATAGCTAGGCTGTCAGTCATGTCTGGAAAGGTTTGTTTAGAGCCCAGGGTGCCATAACTACTTCAGCAAGCTGCATGCTTCGGGACTACTTAATCATGCCTGGTGACTTCTTAAGCCTCATTTACTGTGTGCGACATTTTATAAACGTTTTCTCCAAGTTTACAGACAGACGTGCCAGCAGACATCCAGGCATGGTAGGACACACATTAACCTCTATTACGTGTTGTAACTTGTTATGTAGGGTAAAACTTAGTGACAGGTTCCTTTTTATACTGACGTATTTACATATAGCTCACTTTAGAGAGTGCTGCTCAAGACTAAGGGGATAGAAAGTAAGAATCTGGTAGACTTTATTGTCCTGCTATGTTGTCTTAGTTTGTGACCTTAGGTAATTTTATTTTCATATTTCGCCAACCCCCAAATATAGTACATGCTGCAAAGAACACAGGATCAAGATGAAAATGTTGCGTTAGAGGCATGTGAGTTTTGGCTGACTCTAGCTGAGCAACCTATTTGTAAAGAAGTTCTATGCAGACATCTTACAAAGTAAGTTATGTTTTTTGTCTTTGATCTGACAATGCAACCTTTATTTGTCAAACGAAGGAGTTTCTTTATAAAATGGGACACATAAGTTTTATTTTTGTTGTCTCCTAGGTTAATACCGGTCTTGGTAAATGGAATGAAATATTCGGAGATAGATATTATATTGCTTAAGGTAAGTAAAAAGCGTTAGAGATACGGCCAATTCAACTTTGTCTCTGCCCACATCAACATTGTGGTCTCAATTTATAACACAAATCACAACAAAGCAGCCTATCCGTCACATAATGTACAGCAGCAATGCTCAGCGGACTCCATTAAAGGAAATCTGTCAGCAGTATCACCCGCACTAAAGCTGTCACACAGTTTTGTAGTGAGAGTGATGCTGATCAAAACAATACAGTGTCCATATTCGCCCAGCCGTACCGCAGCAATGTCTCCTTTTTCTTTTTAATGTATATGAGGGGCATGGGCTCCGATGCGAGCTTGGGGCATGCTGACGTCATCACCGGGCGGGCGCTCCACCCGGCTTATTAATATTCATAACCCCCTCCTCGCTCTTGCGCCCTGTGTTAGTGTACTGCGCATGCGCCACTTCCTGCGTACTCCCGGAGGTGACGCATGTGCCGTACACTAACACAGGCCACAAGAGGAGGGAGTGAAGCTGCGCATTCGCCATACGCTAACATGGGCCGCAAGAACAGGGAGGGAAGGTGCACATGCACTGTACACTAACACGGGGTGCAAGAGCAGGGAGGGGGGGTTATGAATATTGATGAGCCGGGCGAAGCGCGCGGCAAAGATGACGTCAGCGTGCCCCTAGCTCGGTTCGGAGCTCCGCCCATGCCCTAAGGCCCAAATTTGCATATAAAGAAAAGGGCGAATTGCGGCGGAACAGCTGGGCCAATCTGGACAACGTGAGCATTTTCGATAAGCATCACCCGCACTACAAGCCTGTGTGACAGCTTTAGTGCGGGTGATACTGCTGACAGACCCATTATAACTTAAAGAAAATCTGTCAGGTTCTGCTGAGGTGTCAATCACTCATGTTTTTCAGTCAAAGACAGCAGAGTCAGCATCTGAGGCAAATGTGAACATAGACTGATCTATGTAGTGATAACCATTATGTACTATGAAATTCAGGGTGATGTAGAAGAGGATGAAGCTATTCCCGATAGTGAGCAGGACATTCGGCCTCGGTTCCACAGATCGCGAACAGTGGCTCAGGCACATGACGAAGATGGGATCGAAGAGGATGAAGATGACGATGATGACTTAGATGATGATGAGACAATCTCTGATTGGAATATAAGTAAGTCATATTGACTTGCAGAATGGCTGATTTTATATATGTTTTGTATGTAAAAATAGAAAGATTTGGTCAGAGCTCTTGTCTTAGGCTTAATTTTAACATTTATCTCTTTTTGCCGTTATCCAGGGAAGTGTTCAGCTGCTGCTCTTGATGTGCTTGCGAATGTGTTTCGGGATGATCTTTTGCCGCACATTTTGCCTCTATTGAAAGAATTACTTTTCCATCCTGAATGGGTAGTAAAAGAATCTGGAATTTTGGTTCTTGGTGCAATTGCAGAAGGTTAGTGTTTCTGTTCATGTCTTTACTGCTTACTATTAAATTATGTAAACAAATCAGCTGCTTTTAACCTGTTAAGGACACAAGTAACAGGACGTCAGGGCGTACC
Organism: Hyla sarda; assembly: GCF_029499605.1. Taxonomy (NCBI): domain Eukaryota; kingdom Metazoa; phylum Chordata; class Amphibia; order Anura; family Hylidae; genus Hyla; species Hyla sarda. The sequence goes on from NC_079189.1 coordinate 529,302,629, forward strand.
TGTATACCCTAAGGTGGGCGTACCTGTACGCCCGTGGGAATTTCGGTCCCCCGAAGCCTGCTGAAATCATTCAGCAGGCATCCCGTGACAATGCCTGGGGGGTGTATCATAAGACCCCACAATGTCAGTGATCACCGGTGAATTCACACTGGCGATATGCAGCGATTCCGGTCATGCGGCTTGTGTTTGACCTGGAATTAGAATCACCTCCTGTAGCTGGGGGGAGGTGGCGATCCTGTCACCTCCTCAGGAGCGCTGCTATTGGTCGCACAGGGACAGGTAGGAGGTTAAAAAATATATATATATTTCTCTCCCTGACCCCCTAATAGGTCCTCAAGGGTCCGAAGCAGATTTTGCAGCGCGACCCGGGCCCTATTAGGGTTTCAAGGTGCTGCATTTGGCCCCCCTTTTTTTTTTCTTTGGCCTCAGCTGTATTTTTGTTTTTTAGTGTGTGACTTAAAATCACACACCGTTATGTAAAGTTCACACCAAACACATACACTACACACTTCCCTTCCTGACCCCCCTTGCCCCCGCCACCGTAGAAAAAAGGTGATGGCCCGCCGGGCATTTTCGGGGGGAGGAGGCATCTGCCAGTAAGGATGAGGAAGATACTACTTTTGTGTTCTTCCTTGTCCTCCTCATCTGATGGAGTCCCCCAGAAGGCGGCAAAGACGCCGCAAGGTGAGGCTGCCCCCCCCCCCATGATAGTGACCCAGTGGCCGACACTAGTACGAGCGTCCATGCCGCTCTTAATAGAAGTCCATCCCCCCAGACATGAGTACCTGAGCCCCCTTCCGGTGATCCTGTCTGGAGACCCCCAGAGGGATATCAGCCACGGATTCCTGAGTTTGTTGGGGATTTAGGAATCCAGATTGACATTCGGATACACTGAAATTGACTTTTTTAGTTATTTCAATGACGACTTTGTCAATGATATGGTGGGGCAAACAAACTTGTACGCCCAACAGTTCATCGCCCACCACCCAGATTCGTTTTTGACTAGGCCCAATGGATGGTACGCCATTGATGCAGCCGAAATGAGAACATTTTGGGGCCTCGTGCTGCATATGGGCCTAATAAAAAAAAAAAAAAGTGTCAGGCAGTACTGGAGCAGGGATGTCCTCTATCAGACCCCACTTTTACAGTATGGTCATGACACGAGGACGGTTCGAGGCCATACAGAAATGTCTGATCCTGCCTATGACCGGCTTTACAAAGTGAGGCCGGTCATAGATCACTTTGTGGCCAAATTTTGGGAGGCCTACGTAGCCCTCAGGGAGCTCTCTGTAGAGGAGTCTCTAATCCGTTTTAAGGGGAGACCCCTCTTCCTCCAGTATATTCCCTCGAAGCGGGCGCGGTATGGCGTGAAGCTCTACAAACTTTGTGAGAGTACCTCAGGGTACACTTACAAGTTCAGAATATATGAGTGAAGGGATTCCCGTATTGAACCCCCAGAATGTCCCCCCCACTCTGGGTGTTAACAGGAAATTCATTTTGAGATCTTGTGCACCCATTGCTGGATAAGGGTTACCACCTTTACGTGGACAACTTTTATACCAGCATGCCTCTCTTCACATCCCTTGCCGCCAGATCCACATCCGCTTGTGGGACCGTGCGGAAGAACCAGAGAGGCCTCCCTCTAAGTTTTGTTAAGACACCTATGCCCAAGGGAGAGTCCTGTGCCCTTACCCAGAGTCACAAGAGGGGGATATGGAAGGACACCACCACTCAGTGTGACACTTGCCCAGATCATCTGGGCCTCTGCATTAAAAACTGCTTCAGGGAGTATGACACTTCCATGCAGTACTAAATTTTCCCTTTTCATTTTAATTTCCCATAATTTGATCCCAATGTACAAAGTCCAGAGCAAATTCCAAATTTTAACCCCATAAACCACTAAATCGCCCAAAAAAATTTAGTAGCTAAGTTCTCCCGCTGTTCTGGCTCCATAGTAGCTCAGTTAATGCTCAAGGCCCCTGACTGCACGCCTGCTCTTCTGAGACCTGGTGTGCACCTGTAGAGCAGTTTATGTCCTAATATGAGTATGTCCTTACTACAAAGAAATGCATTTACAAACTTATGGTGACCTTTTCTCCTATTACCGCTTGTGAAAATGAAAAATTTGGGGTAACCCCAGCATTTTAGTGTAAAAATCTAATTTTTTCTTTTCACATCCCACTTTAATGAACATTTATCAAACACCTGTGGGGTGTTAAGGCTCACTGTACCCCTTGTTACATTCCTTGAGGGGTGTACTTTCCAAAATAGTATGCCATGTGTTTTTTTATTTTTTGCTTTTCTGGCACCATAGGGGCTTCCTAAATGCGACATGCCCCCCAAAAACCATTTCAGCAAAATTTGCTTTCCAAAAGCCAAATGTGACTCCTTCTCTTCTGAGTATTGTAGTTCAGCCGCAGTGCATTTGTCGGCCACACATGGGGTATTTCCATACTAGGAAGAAATGGGGTTACAAATTTTGGGGGGCATTTTCTCCTATTACCCCTTGTAAAGGTGTAAAATTTGGGGGAAACCAGTTTTTAAACCAGTATTTAAGTTCTGGCACCATAGGGGCTTCCTAAATGTGACATGCCCCCCAAAAACCATTCTGGAAAAACTCAGAAAATCTCTCCAAAATCCCATTGTCGCTCTTTCCCTTCTGAGCCCTCTACTGTTCCCACCGAACACTTTACATACACATATGAGGTATTTCCTTACTCCAGAGAAATTGGGTTACACATTTTGGGGGCGGGCTTTTTTTTCCTATTACCCCATGTAAAAATTTCAAAAACTGGGTCTACAAGAACATGCGAGTGTAAAAAATGAAGATTTTTAATTTTCTCCTTCACTATGCTGCTATTCCTGTGAAACACCTAAAGGTTTAACACACTTACTGAATGTCATTTTTGAATACTTTGAGGGGTGCAGTTTTTATAATGGGGTCATTTATGGGGTATTTCTAATATGAAGGCCCTTCAAATCCACTTCAAAACTGAACTGGTCCCTGAAAAATTCAGATTTTGAAAATGTTGTGAAAAATTATAAAATTGCTGCTGAACTTTGAAGCCCTCTGATGTCTTCCAAAAGTAAAAACTCATTAACTTTATGATGCAAACAAAGTAGACATATTGTATATGTGAATCAATATATAATTTATTTGGAATGTCTATTTTCCTTATAAGCAGAGAGTTTCAAAGTTTAAAAAATGAAAATTTACAACTGACATAAAGTAGAATATGTCACATTAAACAATCTCTGAATCAGAATGAAAAGTAAAAGCATCCCAAAGTTAATGCTTAAAGGGGTACTCCGGTGAAAACCTTTTTTCTTTTAAATCAACTGGTGGCAGAAAGTTAAAGAGATTTGTAAATTACTTCTATTAAAAAATCTTAATCCTTCCTGTACTTATTAGCTGCTGAATACTACAGAGGAAATTCTTTTCTTTTTGGAATTCTCTCTGATGACATCACGAGCACAGTGCTCTTTGCTGACGTCATTATAATAATAATAATAACTATTTATTTATTGTTGTCCTTAGTGGGATTTGAACCCAAGGCCCCAGCACTGCAAGGCAGCAGTGCTAACCACTGAGCCACCATGCTGCCCTTAGCATACATCTGCTATGCACAATTGCTAAAATGGACAGAGATGTCAGCAGAGAGCCCTGTGCTCGTGATGTCATCAGTGTTCCAAAAAGAAAGGAATTTCCTCTGTAGCATTCAGCAGCTAATAAGTACTGGAAGGATTAAGATTTTTTAATAGAAGTAATTTACAAATCTCTAACTTTCTGGCACCAGTTGATTTAAAAGAAAAAAAGGTTTTCACCGGAGTACCCCTTTAAAAGGACAGTGGTCAGATGTGCAAAAAACACTCTGGTCCTTAAGGTGAAAATGGGCAGTGTCCTTAAGGGGTTAAATTAACTTTATGCGGTACTCTCACTTGAGCTAGTTGTTCCTTATCCTTGTGATAATTGCATAATTAAAGGTCTAACTGGGCCCCACTGCTGATCCTGAGGATGCTGTAAAGTTGTAGCTACAAATAAAAGGAGTGCATTTATTCTCTTTGGGCACTTGGCAACACTCAGAAGGCCCTTTAGAGAATGAATAGATTGGTAGCCATGCATGCATCGCCCAATTTTTTCATTTAATGGGTTCTAGCTGTAGATGCATACAGAATGTTTGGAGGGGGCTGAACATTTTTAAGATTAACAGTACAACAGAATTCACAGGTAAACGCGATAGATTTGCTTTACAGGTTCACTTTGAGGTACTTCTTAAATAAAATGTTCATGAAACCATATTGCTTTAAAGAGTACCTGTCACCAAATAAAACTTTTACTATAGTGTTCCTTGTAAAATTAGCAGACACTTTCCCATTCACTTGCTTTTAAAATAGTCAACATAAATGTTTAAAATGTAATTTAGAAAAGGCCACTAGGTGGCTCTGTTCTGTTCCCTGTCACAATTAATACAGTGAGTTTGGTCTCCTCCTGGCCTGGCAGGAGTCCAAACTCAGGAAGTGCTTCTCTGCACTGAGCTTGATATTTAGCTGCACAGAAAGTGAAAGCTTCACAGATTCTCACAGAAAGCTGCACAGAGTGAAAGCTGCAGACTGAAACATGCACAGAGCCTGAGGTCTTCTATTCATCACAGCACTGCAACCATGTGAGGGCGAAAGTGGTCCCCCAGTAGGGGGAAATTGCACTATGTGAGCAAGAAGAATGGTAAGATACACAGCTTTTTAAAGGCTGGAGGGTTGTAAGGAGTAGTTAGGGAACATAGCCTGAGTTAGTTTAGAAGAAATTATTTGGTGACCGGTACTTTTCAAGTTTAGTGATATGCTGAACTAAAACTGTGATTTAAATCTTTTTCTTAAAGTCTAATACCTAGCATCTTGTATTTACCTTGTTATTATGATTTGTTTAGTTTAACATTTGCAAATTGTGTTTTAGGTTGTATGCAGGGTATGATTCCCTACCTCCCCGAGCTCATCCCTCACCTTATTCAGTGCCTTTCTGATAAGAAGGCTCTTGTGCGTTCTATTACCTGTTGGACCCTTAGTCGCTATGCACACTGGGTAGTTAGCCAGCCCCCAGACATGTATTTAAAGCCATTAATGACAGAGCTACTAAAACGAATCCTCGACAGCAACAAGCGAGTTCAAGAAGCTGCTTGCAGGTAATGATACATATGTTTTTGTTTTTTCAGTTTTACTTCAATTCATAAATAGATTCACAATCTCCAGCAACTTACATAAAGATGATTCATTTGTGATGAAGATATCAGTTTGTGATGTGATTTTCCTTGACGAGTCATTTGTCTCTTGTGTTGGCTGGTTTGTCTACTGTTCTGCGTGTCCTCGGCGCGCCCGCCGCCCTGCGTGTCCTCGGCGCGCCCGCCGCCCTGCGTGTCCTCGGCGCGCCCGCCGCCCTGCGTGTCCTCGGCGCGCCCGCCGCCCTGCGTGTCCTCGGCGCGCCCGCCGCCCTGCGTGTCCTCGGCGCGCCCGCCGCCCTGCTTGTCCTCGGCGCGCCCGCCGCCCTGCTTGTCCTCGGCGCGCCCGCCGCCCTGCTTGTCCTCGCCGCGCCCGCCGCCCTGCTTGTCCTCGGCGCGCCCGCCGCCCTGCTTGTCCTCGGCGCGCCCGCCGCCCTGCAGGCTTTGTAACTGAAAACAACTTTAATAGTATTTAGAAATTGATCTACACTCAGATTTGAACTTCAAATTAACATGATGGTATAAAAGGATCGGTATAAAGTGGACCTCTGACTCTTTCCATCTTGTCATGAGTTAATAGAACACTTCTTGACATTCACTAAAATATTTGTGTATTGAACTGAAGTTTTTTTTTTCGTTTTTTTTCTAGTGCCTTTGCTACCTTAGAAGAGGAGGCTTGTACGGAACTTGTCCCTTACTTGGCTTACATTTTGGATACCTTGGTTTTTGCGTTCAGTAAATACCAGCATAAAAACCTTCTCATCCTTTATGATGCTATAGGAACTCTCGCAGATTCTGTTGGACACCACTTAAATAAGCCAGTAAGTATTGAATTCTTAAAGTGACGGAGATAAGTGTTCAATATTTTTATTGTGGTATTTTTTGTATATTATGTAAGTGACCTCTAACAGTTCTCATGTTTCTGCAGGAATATATTCAGATGCTGATGCCTCCACTTATTCAGAAATGGAACGTTCTAAAGGATGAAGACAAAGATCTTTTCCCTTTACTTGAGGCAAGCCCTAAGCAATTTATATGTAATATAGTGGATATGTAATTTTGTTTAGTGATTAGAGGTGAGGAAATCTCATGTATCTCATTTATTTTTTTAAATATTTTTATTCAAAAATTTTTCACATACCCAAAAAATAACAGGGGGGGACATTACCCCTGACAATATACGTGGTAACATAAGCAAAGTCATAACACACATAAGTGGCGACACGAGCGTCTCATAAAGTTTAAACAAAACACACCCCTCATATTGTCTTGAGACAGATTTGTCTCATTTGGCCAAAGCAACCAATCACAGCTCGGCTTTCATTTCTCAAATTTGCCCATAGGGCCGATTGGTTGCTATGGTCAAATTTGTGCTGCTGTATTTATTGTTGGATGTGACACCTCAGCCCTGGTGGCCTGAGGCAATTCTGGGCATTTGGTCCCGGCAGCCATGGGATGACGTGTCATGTTGCCATGTGACATGTTATCCATAATAACCACATTGGCTGGTCATCAGTATTGTCATCAAGAACAGAAATAAATAGTTGGCAGCAAGTAAAGAGAGAAGAATCACTAAGGGGGAGATTTATCAAAACCTGTCGAGAGGAAAAGTTGCTGAGTTGCCCATAGCAACCAATCAGATCGCTTCTTTCATTTTTCAGAGGCCTTTTCAAAAATGAAAGAACCGATCTGATTGGTTGCTATGGGCAACACAGCAATTTTTCCTCTGCACAGGATTTGATAAATCTCCCCCTAAGTCTATATGTGACATTTCATGGCCTTAGAACAGTGTTTCCCAAACATGGTGTCTCAAACTTGTTGCTAAACTACAACTCCCAGCTGGAGGCACCCTGGCTGGGAAACTTTGCCTTTTAGAACTTCCTTACTCTTGTTAATTTGCAAAGTAATGTTTAATAATGTTCCTATTTCAGTGCCTATCTTCTGTTGCTACTGCACTTCAATCTGGTTTCTTACCTTACTGTGAACCCGTGTACCAGCGTTGTGTAAACTTGGTACAAAAGACTCTTCAACAAGAAATGGTAACTACCTTTTATACAGATTGGAGCAGGGAAATCACTTTGTTAATTTTGAAAAATATAATTTAACAATACATGAAAAGCAGCATGTGGAGGATAGCGCTTACTGGTCTGATGGTGCTGATAACTCATGTGTTACTTATTAAAGGGGTACTCCCATGATAGAAAATCCATTTTAACATGCAGACACCACAGCGATCAGCTGAACTTTGGAAGTCTTTCTTCCAGAACCCTCAAAATGTTGACTTTGACCAGAAAAGCCACAGCCAGGCAATGTAATACAAGGATGGCTCTGATTTGCCGAATGAGTAACTTCTTTCATTGGCTCATACAAAGGGTTCCAGATAGGGACCCTCCTTTTATGATGTCAGTATGCCCTACTAGGCCATATGGACATTGGTTTTCTCCATGAGAATAATTTTATTTTTATTCATGCCACTGGATTGTATATGGTTTATCTTGTAACCTAGCGTGATGTATGGATCTAATACAGCTATTAGTTTATGAACTTCATGTGAATCCCCGCCATAGTTCCTGCAGCTTTCCTTTGTGATATCAGGTGATGAATGTGCCCCAGCTGCAGTAAATGTTGGATGCTGGTGTAGCATTTTTAGAGAAGGGAAGAAAGCCTGTCACCTCCCAGTTCCATTCTGTACATACAGCAGCCCAATGTTTCTCAGTGATGTTCACAATAGCTTGTAGACCTAGGAATTTTCTCAGTTTGTGTAATAAACCATGAACGTCAGTGTATTTATATGTATACTAAATTTTACTTTTTCTTTTTTCTTTCTTTTTTTAAAACGCCTGTTTGAAGATGCATAATGCTCAGCCAGACCAGTTTGAGTCTCCAGATAAAGATTTTATGATTGTGGCTTTAGATTTACTAAGTGGATTGGCTGAAGGTCTTGGTGGCAACATAGAACAGCTTGTAGCAAGAAGCAACATTCTTACTTTAATGTACCAGTGTATGCAGGTAAGATGGCTAGTGTGTGAAAAGTGCCACCAATCCTTTCCAAATCTGGCACATGTATAGCCTTACCCTCAAATGTATCTAATAAAGTACCTCAGCCAATGGTGTGCAGGATTGCATATAGTATGTATATGATAGATATAGATATAATTTATTTATATATCCAGAAAGCTTGTCTCTACAAAATTGTTAGTCCAATGAAAAAGATATTACAAGATACTGCAACATTTTTTTATTTGCATCTACATCACTGGACTAATATATGTATATGTGTGTGTTTTTTTTATATATATTTATATTTATTTAGATATAGATATATAGGTATATTTATAATTGCCCGTAACATGGCTTTCATTCATAGCGGAAGCAGAATAGCTATGAAAGAGCTGATTAAAATTTTTTTTTTTATTAGATTCAATATATACATTTAGATATATTTATAGGGTTATATATTTTATAGTGTCACTAGTTGAATTTTGTGACAGAGAAAATGTTAAGGCCCCCCCCCCCCCCCCCATACACATTGACAGAAAAGTCTGCAGAATATGCCAATTTCAGACTCTACTGGTGATATCAAGGGAGAGAAGTATGAAACATGTTGCTTTTTTTTGTTAGTCTGAAGGAATGTTTCCCAACCAGCATGCTGGGAGTTGTAGTTTTACAACAGCTGGAGGCACCCTGGTCGGCAAACACTGATCTGGCACCTGCTCTATCCATTCCAAATATGTGAACACTCAGCTGAGCCATACATTCATGTGTACGTAGGGATCGGGAGAAAGAACTCATATTTGAATTAAAATTAGATTAAAAACTTTTCTGCATGTTTACCTTTTAATAACTTAGTATCTGTACAATATAAAGTATATTGCATCAAATAACTTTTTTCCTTCTTGTCCCAAAGGATAAAATGCCAGAGGTACGACAGAGTTCTTTTGCATTATTAGGGGACCTGACGAAGGCTTGTTTTCAACATGTGAAAGCGTGCATTGGTAAGTGTCACCTTTAAAGGTGAAGGACATCAGTGAAATCACTTTCTTTAAATTTAGACATTTACTATTGTTTCTTATTTTATTTTTTTTTAGCTGATTTCATGCCCATTTTAGGAACAAATTTAAACCCTGAGCTAATTTCTGTGTGTAACAACGCTACTTGGGCAATTGGGGAAATTTCTATACAAATGGGTATGTATTATTCCTTTTTATTCTATGGAGTTAACTGAGAAATCATGCTAGCCATCTTATCCAGGTTTTACTATAGGTGTTTTCAAAGGAAAAGTGAAGTAGTTGCTCTGAGAAATGGACTGTAGAATCTGGTTGGCTGTTAGGCGCAAATTCCCCATAAATCTTCCATTAGGTGTCTGACACACAGTTACTAGCCTCCTTCTCCTTCCTTAGTAATTCCACAACAGTTTAAAGGGGCACTCCACTACTTTTAAACTTGTCCTATCCACAGGATAGGAGAAATATGACTGATCACATGGGGTTCTACCTCTGGGACCTCTCCACCATCTCCAGAATTGGCCTCATCTCTCCCTGTACATTAAGCAGTGGGAGGGGCAAGTCTTTCAAAACTATATATCAGTGGTCTTCAACCTGCGAACCTCCAGATGTTTCAAAACTACAACTCCCAGCATGCCCGGACAGCCGATGGCTGTCCGGGCATGCTAGAAGTTGTAGTTTTGCAACATCTGGAGGTCCGCAGGTTGAAGACCACTTCTATATATTATCCAATGGTTACATAAAACCTCTCAGGTTCTTCACTGCATATGTCTGCATAGTCCTTGGTGCGCCTGAGCTTGCTGATTTGCTCCATATGTCAGTGTTTCCCAACCAGGGTGCCTCCAGCTGTTGCAAAACTAAAACTCCCAGCATGCCCGGACAGCCTTTGGCAGGGCTGCCCAGCACAGGTTTTTTTTTCCCTGTATGGTGATGCTTATGGCCACCTAGCTTATGGCCACCTAGTGGGGGTCAAACCTAGACCCCTACCAGTCATAAAGTGATATAGGCATATCCTAGGTATATTCAGTCACTGAGAGGAGAATACCCCTTTAAGAAGATGCAATTCTTTTTGTGTTCTGTATAAGTAGCCGGAGGATGCGTCAAGCTATATTCATTACTGTAGGCAGCAAAACAGGGTGCTCCAGCTCCTCATATAGGATAAAATCACTTGTTTGTTTAGGCTTCATATTAAAATCCCAACATGGAAAAACACAAAAGGGAAAAGTGCAGTAAAACCTCACACTGGGGTGAGGTTTTACTGCACTTTTTACTTTTTTGTTGTTTTTCCATGTTGGGATTTTAATTTGAAGCCGAAATAAACAAGTGATTTTATCCTATATGACGAGCTGGAGCACCCTGTTTTGCTGCCCACTGCTTGAACTGAGGATTTGGCTCAGCGTCTCCTCCTGTGCTCCCTGCTATGAAGTTTTCCCAGTCAAGAACATGAATTTGGTGAGGCGGAGTTTCCTTTTATTTATATTCTTTACTAGTTCAATGCATTTCATTGTCTCCCAATGTATTTAGGCTTTTTCATAAGGATCTGACATATTCTGTAGCATGGTACAGTTTGTATTTATTTCCAGAGTTTCTCTGGAACTCCCAGCAAAAACTGACAACCAGTGTGCTAATGAATGATGGAAACAGGCGCTTGTAAGGCTTTGCCTCTAGTTCGAAGGTTTCTGCCTAGCAAGCAGTATAAGGGTACTGCAAATCCGCCGCTGAAGGACCTCTGTATGGTGCCCTTAAATATGCCGGCTCGGAGTGGCAATACTCCGCTCCGAGCATACACACTGCGATGTGCAAGTCGCCACGGATGCGCGGTGTACTCGCACACATCGCGGCCGCTTCCCCTGCTCAATGAGCTAGGCCGAGAGCTGCCGCGATGTGTGTTAACTCTGCATGTGTGCGGCGACTCGCACATCGCAGTGTGTCTGCTCGTAGCGGCTTATTGCCGCTCCGAGCAGGCACATATAAAGGCAGTATATAGGAGGTCCTTCAGCGGCGGATGCGCAGCAAAATCCGCAGCGAAAATTTGCACGTGTGAATGTACCCTAAAGCAGTGTTTCCCAAGCGCGGTCCTCCAGTCCCCCCAACAGGTCATGTTTTCTGGATTTCCACAGTCTTCCGCAGTTGATATAATTACGGTCAGTGAATCAGGCATCACCACAGTCATATCACCTGTGAAAGACTAAGGAAATCCTTAAAACATGACCTGCTGGGGGGACTGGAGGACCGTGCTTGGGATACACTGGTATTGACCATGTCGGATAATGAAGTAAATAGAAGAATTAGCATTGCACAGGGTATGTCATAGGCTATTTGTATGACTGAGCATGCTCATTGTACTCAATAGATTGTATACAGAATAGCTGTGCCTTAATACTTGTATTATATTGTGTTCAGTCTCACCCACTGTATCATTGACTATAAGGTTTGTTTCTTTTAGGTGCTGAAATGCAGCCTTATGTTCCAATGGTGTTGCACCAACTTGTTGAAATCATTAATAGGCCCAACACACCAAAGACACTCTTAGAAAATACAGGTACCACTTGCCAGCTGTCTGCAGGCACAGACTTGGGGGTCTTTTCCAGTTGGCGTTCTTTTGTGTGTTGACTGTGTTTGCCATTAGCCATAATGTGTAACATTGATGCTTCAATCTTATTATTTCAGCATCTTTTACTCCTTCTCATATAATACTCTATTGAAGATGAGCTTTTTTCCTTCAATTAAAAATGTGAGCTCCCACCAGCTAACTGTAATGAGACCCTATCCTGCATTAAGCATGTTATAAAAGCTCCTATACATGACTAGTTCTGTGCAGGCATATAGCAGTGTAATTCTTATGTCTACATGAGACTGCTTTTATCAGATATAATTCACTGGTGTCTGCTACTCCCTTTTCTTCCCTATATGAAAGGAAGTGTAACGGTTTACACCTATACCAAGAACAAATTCTAGAGGGTTCATATATTGTTAATGTATTTTAGTTTTCTTTTCAGTTTTTTGTATTTTCTTTTGTATATGTTGAATGTGATGTGCTTTTTGGCTAAAAGTTCACTGTGGGATAAATGTGCACAGTTTTCCTTTTCTTTCTATTTTTGTGTTTTTTAAACATAGGTGTTAAATTCAGGATGGTAAACTTGATGCTCCTGTCCACTGGTTGAGTCCGCTATTGCATAGCCGCAACATTGTTTTAAGACAACTCATGGACAGGGGTGGGGTTGTTTATAGACTGTTCATCCTAGGACAACCCCTTTTAACGCTCTCCACCTGTATATTGGACCACATTGCTATAATCCATGTAGCATGCAGCTGCTGGTCACTATGGGGGGGAGACTTTGTCAGCTGGCGTGTAGATGCAAAATTGAGTATGCTGTTTGTTTATATTTTGTCTTTAGACTTTTGCCAAAATTACGGTATTTTTATGTTGTCTGCACTGACTTTGACTGGTTGGTGCACTGAATTTAGAATTTGTGCAAAACATTATTTTTGCGCAAATGTACTCCAATATTTTCCTGCCATTTGTGCAAGTGATACATTTTCCCCCTGAGGGTATGTTCACACTACAGATTTGTAGCGGAGATTCAGCCTGGCAGCCAGTGGCAGCGGTAGAACCGCGCGGCACTGAGCCGTCACCATTAACGGCTATGCAGTGCTTGCGGACTTCTGAGCAAAGAATGAACATGTTCTTTCTTTGCACGGAACAATTTCAGTTGCGGAATTGTCCACTTCTGAAATTCCACAGTGTGAACGGGTCTTGTGGAAGACCCATTCACAGATGCTAACGTTCACTGTGCGGAATTTCACTTGCGAGATTCCGCACATGGAATTCTGTGGGAATTCCGCAGTGTGAACCTACCCTTTAGTGTAGTTCATTTATAGCAAAATTTTATTAGTGCCCAACTAGCATTGTAATCCTTTTCTGTCCTTTAAGGCACTGGTTATAGACATTATCTGGTGGCCCACCAAAAAATGAAAGTGCACCGCATATGAGATAGTTGGCAGTTGAGCGTGCACATTTATTTCAACAACTTAAAACCACTTGGGGAGCATAGAATCTGGTTTCTCTCCATACCTTGGCAAGTTTTGACCGCTATCATCTAAGATATATGGGTAGCTAATAGATGATGGTTATTTGGTTATTGTGGAACTAGTTCTATTTAGTGGCTCCACTATGAATATGGTCGGTAAAAAAATGGGCAATTCTCTTGTGTGCACTTCGGGGTCCCACACTGAGCTCTTGGACTGAAAGCACACCCTTTGCTTTAAATGCATGCTGTCATTAGACTGTTCACAAATGCCTGTTCAATGGGAATGTTGCATAGTTTGTCACCTGAACATAGGTTTTGTTTTATTCTGCTTCTATACGAATCTGCTGACTTTTAGTATCTGTTTAGTTTGCTTACAGAATTTTTTATACAGTTCTTCCAACATCTTCCTCCTCCCATTTCTCTTGTCTCCAGCATTAACCATCTGTCTCTGTATGAGAGAACACCTCTAAAACCCAAAGAGCCCCGTTCTTATTACTGTCACATTTGAGCCGGTAAAAGGTATCCATGAATTGCAATCTAGCAGTAAGCGTGCACGTCCATTACCCTACAAGATCCAAGTCAGCAACTGTTCAGACAATCTAACATTTTTATTAGGACCCTTAAAGGGGTACTCCACTTCAGAATGCCATTATCACACTGCGGGGTCGGCCAAGCCCCTTGTGACGTCACGGCTATGCCCCCTCCCATAGACTTGCATTGAGGGGGCTTGGCATGACGTCACGAGGGGGCTGAGATCTCCACAGATCGCTAGAAAGACCAATGAGGATCGCTTCTTTCCTGATCCTCTCCACCCTGCAGGAGACTGATTCTATAGAAGTCTATGGAGACCATCTTCTTCAGCAAGGAGAGAGACTGGGAGAGAAGCACTCAGATGAGCCCTTTACTGCATTGGGCGGGGGGGGGGGGGGGGGGGGTCTCGGCACCAAACTTTATTTTATAATTTTTTTTTTTTTTCCCAGTAACACTTTAATGTCAATGTTCCCATAGAATGTGTCGACAGAAAAGAACCATTTTGGCCCATCTAGTCCCAAGCCTTTTCTGCTTTCTTAAACTCTGTTACTCAAGAAATCTAGTTGTATGAGTGAGCCCTAGTGCTGCAGACTTGTAAGATCAAGAGTTGCTTCTATAGCAAATAATAGAATATGAGCAGCAATTACAAAGGAATTACAATTTATTTTATTTTCAGAAATCATTTTTATTTTTTTCCCTGCCTACTGGTTCCCAAGGTATCAACAATGTCCTGAAATGCTAGAAAAATAGGGATAGGAAATGTGAAAATGGATATTGATAGTGATTGTTACTAGGCATCATAAGTAACAATACACATGATACATATGCACATCTGAGGCAGCCTTTGTCTATTTTGTTCTTAAAGAGGTATTCCGGACAAATAAATCTTCGGATAGGGGGATAAGATGTCTGATCGCGGAGCGGGGGCGCCACTGGGACCTCCCTGTGGTCTCCGTGCACGCCCCCTCCAATAGACATGAATGGAGGTGGCGTAACAACACAAGAGAGCCCCCTCCCATAAACATGAATAGAGGGGGGCGTGGCGTAACATCACGAGAGCCCCCTCCCATAGACATGAATAGAGGGGGGCGTGGCGTAACATCACAAGAGAGCCCCCTCCCATAGACATGAATAGAGGGGGGCGTGGCGTAACATCACAAGAGAGCCCCCTCCCATAGACATGAATAGAGGGGGGCGTGGCGTAACATCACAAGAGAGCCCCCTCTCATAGACATGAATAGAAGAGGGGCGTGGCGTAACATCACAAGAGAGCCCCCTCCCATAGACATGAATAGAGGGGGGCGTGGCGTAACATCACAAGAGAGCCCCCTCTCATAGACATGAATAGAAGAGGGGCGTGGTGTGGTGTCATGTCTCCAGTCTTGGAAACAAAGAAGTTTTCGAGACTGGAGACACAGCCCCAGCAGCGGGCCCCCCGTGATTAGACATCTTATCCCCTATCCCAGTGTTTCCCAACTAGTGTGCCTTCAGCTGTTGCAAAACTACAACTCCCCCGCATGCCCGGACAGCCAAAGTCCCTGCCAGACAGGGCATGCTGGGAGTTATGGTTTTGCAACAGCTGGAGGCACACTAGTTGGGAAATACTGGGATAGGGGATAAGATGTATTTGGCCAGAATACCCCTTTAAACAAATGTGACTTATCTGTATGCAACCAGTGATCCAACAACTAGTATTCCAAAATTGGTCTCTGGAATGATCCATGTAGTTTATGCTTAGGCATCTTTTTACTTTTAATGTGCATGCATTTCTTTTAGCTTTAGTTGTAGAAGTGATTTCCCTT
The DNA here is from genome assembly GCF_029499605.1 of Hyla sarda. Taxonomy (NCBI): domain Eukaryota; kingdom Metazoa; phylum Chordata; class Amphibia; order Anura; family Hylidae; genus Hyla; species Hyla sarda. Next base: position 529,318,207 of record NC_079189.1, read on the forward strand.
CATGCATATGCCAGAGTCATGTGTACAGAGGCACTTGGAGTCCCTGAGTCTCCATGCTACACAGCTGTGCCACAGAGATTCTCCTCTACCATCAATACTTTTAGTGTCCATTACAACATTGGTCTTTTTCTGTCCGATTAATACAAAAACTGACTCAAATATTGCCTGCCTTCTTATGATGCATTTGTAGGTACAGTAGCTCTGCAGACTTATATGGGTACCACATTATGGTTTCTTTCTGCGCTGAGGTTAAAGGAGACTCCTGATCACAAACCTTAAAGGGGTACTCTGGTGGAATAAAAATGTTTTCAAATTAACTGGTGCAAGAAAGTTAAACAAATTTGTAAATCCCTTCTATTTAAAAATCTTAACCCTTCTAGTACTTATCAGCTGCTGTGTACTACAGATATACTACAGAGAAATTTGTGAATTTCTTTCCAGTCTGACCACAGGGCTCTCTGCTGACACCTCTGTCCATGTCAGGAACTGTCCAGAGCAGGAGAGGTATTCTATTGGGATAGGATTCTAATCTGGACAGTTCCTGATGTGGACAGAGGTGTCATCAGAGAGCATTGTTGTCAGACAGAAAGGAAATTCACAAATTTCTCTGTTTTATACAGCAGCTAATAAGTACTGGAAGGATTAAGATTTTTTAATAGAAGTAATTTACAAATCCTAACTTTCTGGCACCAGTTGATTTGACATTTGTTTTCTACTTGTTTCCACACAGAGTTCCCCTATATTTGTAAATTACTTCTATTAAAAAATCTTAATACTTCCTGTATACTTATTAGCTGCTATATACTACAGAGGAAATATTCTTTTTGGAATGCTCTCTGATGACATCACGACCACAGTTCTCTCTGCTGACGTTATTATAATAATAATAACGCTTTATTTATTGTTGTCCTTAGTGGGATTTGAACCCAAGTCCCCAGCACTGCAAGGCAGCAGTGCTAACCACTGAGCCACCATGCTGCCCTTAGCATACATCTGCTATGCATGGTTGCTAAAATGGACAGAGATGTCAGCAGAGAGCACTGTGCTCGTGATGTCATCAGTGTTCCAAAAAGAAAGGAATTTCCTCTGTAGCATTCAGCAGCTAATAAGTACTGGAAGGATTAAGATTTTTTAATAGAAGTTATTTACAAATATGTTTAACTTTCTGCCACCAGTTAATTTAAAAGAAAAAAGGTTTTCACCGGAGTACCCCTTTAAGGCTGTTTCCACTTGGCTTTTCTCTTGGCAGTTCTTGGAATACTGCCACTGCAGTTTTTGAACCAAAGCCAAAAATGTATTCAAAATGAATATGACATATAAAGGAAGGACTTACACTTCTCCTCCCTTATGGATCCACTCCTGACTTTGGCTCAAAAACTGCAGTGGCAGATTTCCAAAAACAGCCAGAAAAAAAATGGAAGCTTAGCCTTAGAAATGTACTCAGTCCATCATGTTACAGATCAGGAGGAGCTGATCAATTTCATATATACAGTTGTTTTGCTGGAAAACATTCAGTATGACCTTATTGATTGAAATGCCTGTTCATTCTGGGTTTAGGAGTCCAGTGGGCAGTCTTGACAGCTTTCCTTGGATGAGCTTGCATGCAGATATAGCTGTCTACTCGCTAGATATCTGTTTTCAATATATTTTCAAGTTGTACTAATATTTTTTTTCCAGCAAAGCTTTCTATCGGTCTGCTCCACTCATCTCATGATACAGAGCAGGAGAAGATTGCCTTTTCAATGTGACAGGTTTTCTTTAAAACGGTACTCTGCTGAAAAACATATCAATTTTTTTTAATCAATTGGTGCCAGAAAGTTAATCAGATTTGTACATTACTTCTATTTAAAAATCTTAATCCTTCCAGTGCTTATCAGCTGCTGTATGATACACATGAAGTTCTTTTCTCTTTGAATTTCCTTTCTGCCTGACCACAGTGCGCTCTGCTGACATCTCTGGACAGTTCCTAAAATGGACAGAGTAGGAGCAAATCGCCATAGCAAACCTCTCGTGCTCTGCACAGTTCCTGACATGGACAGTGGTGTCAGCAGAGAGCACTGTGGTCAGACAAAAAGGAAGTTTAAAAAGAAAAGAACTTCTGTGGAGCATATAGCAGCTGATTTTTTTACAAATCTTTTTAACTTTCTGTCCTCAGTTGATATAAAAAGAAAAGTTTTCCAGTGGAGTGCCCCTTTAAGTGTCTCCCCACAAAACCACTACCTATTGTCTGCTGTCTACCTTGTTGCTGATCATCAGTTACAGATAGAAGCATTCCATTTGAAGAGAATGACGGCTTTGAGTTTTAGGTGTTCTCTCGTTTTTCTTTCCTTTTTCCCCCTCAGCCCTCCTCTCTCCACCCCTCCTCCACTCCTCCTCTTCAGCCACGCTCCCCTCCTCTGACGGTTATGCCATATGTCGCTACCTCTGCGGAGGCGGTGTTCATAAACTACACTAGTGATATCTTATGTTTATTATCATACACAGATTCTGTTTTCTGTTTCTGAGTTATTTGTTGTTTTTTTTCTTTATTTTTTCTCCTCCCCCCCCCCTCATTTGCTCATGTCTTGGTTGGCGTTTGGTGGTGTATAACCGTGATTGCGTTGCCTTAGCAATAACAATTGGTCGTCTTGGTTACGTTTGTCCTCAAGAGGTGGCCCCCATGCTACAGCAGTTTATAAGACCCTGGTGTGTATTCTTCAATCTTTTTTTAAATTCATTTCTCCATGTTTTCTTTACAGTTCACATTTTTAGACCTTTTTATTTTGTTTTCGTTCTCTTTTTTATTTAATTTTTTTTCCGTCAGTTATTACACAATCCTTAGTCATCGTCAGCCATGTGACTAATCTTGTCCTATATTTTGTCACTTTTTATTTTATTTATTTCTTCCAAGCATTGTCATATACGAGTCTTCTCATTTCTGTTGTAGCTAACGACTAATTGATGCATGGGAGCATGGGATAAGATTGTCACATGCTTGCTGTGTTTAAGCTTGTCTAGAAAGTTTGCCCATCGCCATTGCAGGTAGGAGGCAGCCACATTGCTAAGAGATATATCTGTTTACTTAGAACAGTGTTTCCCAACCAGGGTGCCTCCAGCTGTTGCAAAACTACAACTCCCAGCATGGGAGTTGTAGTTTTGCAACAGCTGGGGGCACCCTGCTTGGAAAACGCTGACTTAGACACAAGCTTGTCCCTCGGTAATGCCACGGATTCCTACTATAGGATGAGTAACCATTTATACTTGCAGTCGGCAGCCTCTACTGCATGTGGGCAATAGGTACATGTTGAGGGCATCAATTAAGGTTTTCAGACATGCTGCATGCACATACATCACATGCCAATGTGTTATGTCCTATACTAGATTGGTAACACTGGCACCAATGTATACTGTATCTCTAAGCCAAAAATGTCACATTGTGAAAGTGATGGCAACCCAGAAAGCTTTCTTTGACCTCGCACTAGAATATTTGGTTGAAATCTATTTTTCTTTCCCAATACTTGGATCTCTCCAGTTAAGTTAGATCTTTCCTTTTTTCAGTGTAGTTTCAGTATTTTCTGTACTTCAGGAATGAGCCATGTGCAGCATTAAAGGGGTACTCCACTGGAAAGCCTGGTGGCAGAAAGTTAAACAGATTGGTAAATTACTTATCAATAAAGTACTTATCAGCTGCTGTGTGAGCCACAGGAAGTTATTTTCTTTTTGAATTTCTATTGTCTGACCACAGTGCTCTCTGCTGACACCTCTGTCCGTGTCAAGAACTGTCCAGAACAGGATAGGTTTTCTATATGGATTTGCTCCTACTCTGGACAGTTCCTAAAATGGACAGAGGTGTCAGCAGAGAGCACTGTGGTCAGACAGAAAGGAAATTCAAAAAGAAAAGAAGTCCACTCTCAAGCTAGCGAACTTCCTGGCACTACTACTTTAACTGTTCAGATAGGTGCATTAATTATACCAAGCTTGTCAGAGCGTTCACGTAGCCGGTCTATTCTGGTGGTGCTTCTCGTATAAATCGTGTAGCATAAATCAGTCCAATCAAGAAGGAAAATAGCAGAGCACTCACCACTTCAGATGCTGCAAACAGGTACTTTCTTTAATTTCCTTTAGTGCATAAAGACAAGACTTGAAGGTAGGGAAGTTGGACCAGAGCTTGTGCGGGGGTTTTTCAGGTGTTCACACGTGTTGCGCCAGGGCCCGAGGAAGCGCAACACCTGAAAACCCCCCGCACAAGCTCTGGTCCAACTTCCCTACCTTCAAGTCTTGTCTTTATGCACTAAGGATCTGAAGTGGGAGTGCTCGGTTATTTTCCTTTCTTGATTGGACTCAAAAAGAAAAGAACTACCTGTGTATCATACAGTAGCTGATAAGTACAGGAAGGATTAAGATTTTAATAGAAGTAATTTACAAATCTGTTTAACTTTCTGCCACCAGTTGATTTATTAAAAAGTGGGGTACCCCTTTAAACACACTTTTTAGATGCTAACTCTCTACTACGCCAGTTTCTTTTGTGACCCCTTGAATTTCCATAGAAAAAGTAAGGTTTGCTGTTATTTGTAGGTGTACTTCATTACGGAATATCCGAGACAATGAGGAAAAGGACTCTGCGTTCCGTGGAATATGTACAATGATCACGGTTAACCCTGGAGGTGTAGTTCAGGTAGGAATTTTCCAGTGTTGCCAAATAACAATAACGACTTTTGACAGGGAAGACAGCTACTAACTTTCTGTGGCACACTAGCACAGTTCATGTAGTACATGACTGCCATTATTCTGAGGATACTGAATTTTAGGCTGCGTTCTCACTGCCGTCTAGACCCGTCCTGTTCTTCTCCCGTCAAAAATAAAAACAGACTTAAAAAACCACGGACAATAACTGATGCAAACAGATGTTATCCGTCTGTATCTGTTATTGTTCAGTGAATATATAAAATGTAAAAAAAATGTTTTTGCTCTGAGCATGCTCAGAAGTAAAAATGGATTGAAAAAAAACGGATGACATTAAAGGCGCATCCTTTAATGTTAAATTTACTGTATTTTTTTTTGGGATGGGAGAAAAAATACTGCATGCACAGTCTTTTCTCCCGTAAAAAACAAACAAACGGAAATGAGCGCAGACGGGTGCAAACGGATGTGAAAGGATTGTAAAAAAAAAAAAAAAAAATCCCATTGACGTCAATGGGATTATTTTACAACCGTTTGTAATCAGTTTACAAGCAGCAACAACGGAATCTAAACGGGGTACGTTCCCACCTGGCGTATTTGCTGCTGCATATTTTCTAACCCATTGACTTCAATGGGAAATAAAATACGCAGCAAAATACGCCAGGTGGGAATGCACCCTAAGTGGGGCGCACCCTTGGATTAAAAGTGGTGGTAAAGTAATTTAGCTCAAGATGATCATATAGCTGGGCACCTAATAGTCACTAATAATGTCCTACCACAGTGTTTCCCAACCAGGGTGCCTCCAGGTGTTGCAAAACTACAACTCACAGCATGCCCAGCGCTACGCTAACCCCACATCGGGGAACTAATCATATGTTACCCGCGAGCACTGTTATTTCCCCCCCCCCCCATTAATTATAAGCCTGTCCCCATCCTCCTGTTTGTTGCGGCTGCCTGCGCTGACACACTATACCAGTGGTCTTCAACCTGCGGACCTCCAGATGTTGCAAAACTTCAACTCTCAGCATGCATGCTGGGAGTTGTAGTTTTGCAACATCTGGAGGTCGGCAGGTTGAAGACCACTGCTCTATACTGTGGGGTATCCCTATGTCTGGGTTGCAAAAAAAAAAACTTTCTCACCTCCCGTTGGTCAGGTACCGGCCTCATCTGCTTCCTAGGGAATGGAACGTCGGACAGCCGTCAGCCTATCACCGGCCGCAGCGATGTTCCGCCTCGGCCGCTGATAGGCTTTGCCCACTGTCATGTAAGAAGCCGTCCGGAGCTCCTTACATTAGTGGGCTCAGGCTATCAGCGGCCGAGGCAGAACATCGCTGCGGCCGGTGATAGGCTGACGGCTGTCCGACGTTCCCATCCCCAGCGTAAGGCCGACGTTGGAACATGCAATTAGTTTATTTTGTTTACCTTGTGCCGCGTGCCGTCGGCCGCAACAAACAGCACGAGGAGGGCAGCGCTAGCGGGTGACGTGAGTATTTACCCCGATGGGGGTATTCGGCGAGAGGGGATTCGGAGATACCGTTATATACCGTGGAACCACCTAAAGTTACAAAAATACTGTGATACACACATTTGGTCATACCGCCCAGCCCTACCGGGCATGCTGGAAGTTGTAGTTTTGCAACATCTGGGGGCACCCTGGTTGGGAAATGCTGTCCTACCATTTAGCTGCTACTCAGAGTATAGTTGGGGGGACAGCTCACACAGGCTGGAGAGAAGAGGAGAGCCCATGAAGTGCAATCTGCAGGGGAGAGTCATATATACTGGATCCAACTATAGAGAAGTAGAGCTCATACAGCACATTGTATAGGCTGTAGGAATATAAGTAAGCAACATATTTAACCCCTTAAGGACTCAGGGTTTTTGCACTTTAGTTTTTTTCTCCTTTTTAAAAAATCATAATTCTTTACATTTTGCACCTAAAAATCCACATTTTCTACGCAGTAAATCTTTCGGTAAAAATGACACCTTCTCTTTATTCTGTAGGTCCATACGGTTAAAATGATACCCTACTTATATAGGTTTGATTTTGTCGTACTTCTGCCAAAAATCTTAACTACATGCACGAAAATGTATACGTTTAAAATTGTCATTATCTGACTCCTATAACTTTTGTAATTTTTGCGGTATGAGGACTCATTTTTTGCACCGTGATCTGAAGTTTTTAGCGGTGCAATTTTTGTATTGATCAGACTTTTTGATTGCTTTTTATTCATTTTTTCACGATATAAAAAGTGACCAAAAATACACTATTTTGGACTTAGCACTTATGCCATTGACCATGCGATTTTAACTAACGATTTTTTTTTTTTTTATAATTCGGACATTTCCGCACGCGTTTATTTTTATTTCATTTTTATTTGCAGTGTTATAGCCCTCTAATGGCTATAACACTGAACTATAACTGATCTTTGTTATCTCATAGGATAACATTGATCAATGATTCTGCCGCATGACTGCTCATGCTTGGATCTTAGGCACTGAGCAGTCATTCGGCGATGCCGGAGGCAGGTAAGGACCCTCCTTGTGTCTGCCAGCTGTTGGGGACGCCGCGATTTCGCCACAGCGGTCCCGAACAGCCCACTGAGCTAACCAGCAGTACTTTACTTTCACTTTAGCTTGGCAATCAACTTTGAACGCGGTGTCTAAAGGGTTAATAGCATGCGGCACAGTGATCAGTGCCGTACGCTATTAGCCACGGGTCACCGGCTGTTACAGGCTGGGCCCGAACCGCTATGATGAGGCGCCACATAGAAAGGGAGCGGACTCTGCGTACAGGTATGCTCTGAGTCCTTAAGTGGTTAATAAAGATCTATGGAGAAAGTGTTTTTTTTTTTTTGTTTTGTTTTTTGGCATCCTAGTAAGTACAATGTAAGAATTAAAATTTTCAATAGCCTTAATTATCATTTGCTTTAGTATTTCATGGAATTTTTGTCTTTATTTTCAGGATTTTATCTTTTTCTGTGATGCTGTTGCATCTTGGATTAATCCAAAGGAAGATCTCCGGGACATGTTTTGTAAGGTAGTTACTATTAGTTCACACCATGAATCAGATTGTTTCTTATGATTTCTGGTGAGAATACGAAAAGATGTTACACTAATAATGATTAAAAAGTGTGTGTGGAGCCCTGTAACTGTCCTTCACTGAGAGATAAGGGGGTGTTAACCGGGAGGTACAGTACTACCCTGTATTCTGCTTAGCACATGTATGTAGAATACAGTGTAGGAAAGTATATAGGAAACATTCCGCCCAGGGAACCTGTTGCCATGAAAATGCTGTTTAGTCTTCGGACAACATGATATAGAGTAGGAGAAGCTGAGCAGATTCATATGTAGTTTCTAGAAAGAGATTTAGTAGAAAATCTTACTAATTAATTAAAATCATTGGTGGTCTGTCTCGGTCACGGATTTACAGCCTTTCCCAAATAAGTGCGCATACAAAGATAGCGGTCAGTCTCTTATTAGTACCGCCCACTGAATTTCTAAGCATATGAAGAGCAGAGCCTTAAAGTGTACCTGACATTTGGTCAAAACACAAGGCGTACACAGCCTATCCTACCTATCATGGCTGTGCTGTTAAATTTTCCTTTTTCTGACTTAAATCGCCCTGCTTCAGGCAGTTTTGCACCGCTGGAATCCAGCTCAGTTACTTTTGAGAGAGGAGGAGACGTAACACTTGCAGTGAGGACCTAAATGACAGGTCCCATTTAAATTAATCTTTTCCCACAAAACTAAATATTTGTCTCCCTGCTCTATAACCTAATGGTGACGGGTCACATTGCATGTCCATCGTGACCGGTTGACTTTAGGGGCCCATGATAGTTTAGTGATTTTGTTTGCATTTCTGAGCATGAAGATTTAGTTAACAATTATAGTTTACCTAGATTTATTAGACAATTTATACTTGGCTGCAGAATTCTCTGCCTGGAACCCCCTGGAGGGATCAGGATGTCTCCTATTTGCCTAAATGCCTATTCTTTCTCCAGATTCTTCATGGATTTAAAAACCAAGTAGGGGAAGAGAATTGGAGACGCTTCTCTGACCAGTTTCCGCCTCCCCTTAAAGAACGTCTTGCAGCTTACTATGGAGTTTAACCTAGATGTGCTCTAGCTGCAGTCTCAACGTTAGGGGTAAGTAGCAGAGAAAATTGCATAAGGCTGTGTTCACATACCTAGTAACTGGTTGGTTGTCCCTGGCAAAAACCATGTAGTGTCACCTTAAAAACCCTGCTCCTATTGACTTCAATGAAAGACTGGGAACATATGAAAAGAAGTGGCATGGTATATTTTTTGCATGCATACGCATTTAAGCTCTCATTTGAAATGAATGGCTCAGAGAAAGCTGTGGTACAGCGCTGGTTTTACCCTTGGTTACATGGCCTAATGCTGGAGAAGGCTTCTCACTCACACTTTTGGTGGTCGGGGTTTTTTTTATCACTAGGAAATAGTTCTTGAACATTAATGTTAACCTGTTGTTTCTTTGTCTCCTATAGGTCCTTCGGTCTGGGAGACAGCGGGGGAGCCTCTGCACCCAGGGAAAAGCTACCCTATTGTAGGGGGGAAGGGCAAACCAGTAGGGAACACAGTACAATCCCAAAGCCTACTGGGAGGGGCGGGAGGGAGGTGTTGCCGTCACTGTATTAAGTCGATGTCGGGAAACGTTTAAACGTCTGGAGCCTATGTGGGTGGAAACATGTCTCCTTAACAATTCTGCACTGGATGTGAAGAAGCAAATTCTAATCGCCAAACAGCACATTCTGGTATATGGGGAATTGTACTTTAAGTACCTTAAAATTGGACTCTAGAGGGGGTGGAGTAAGAGGAAACAAATTTTTGCACACTTTAGAGGAAATCTTCAGAACGGGGTTATAGCAGTAAATTGCATCTATTTTTAAAGCAAAGGGTTGCCTAGCTATCCCACTCATTGGGAGTTCTGTGTTTGCATGTTAATGAAGACATAACTAGATGAAGTTGGCGGAGATAAAACACAGCTTGCTATTTGTGTTAAGTGCAGGTCATTGCAATTGCACTTCAGATGCCTGTAACATTAGTTAAGATCTACATAAATTGACATCCACCAAAATGCCAAATTTAGTAAAAACAAAAAAAAAATTTTGTATGATTATTTATTTTTTTTGCTTTCAGTAGGGGGAGTAACTAGTAAAAAAAAATAAAAACTCCTTTATTTTTAGTTTACTATAAATCTTTAATATAAGTATATATTTTTTTAAGAGTCACTCCTTTGCTGATTGTTAATTTGCAGGGTTTTTTGGCAGCACAAAAATAAGATATCAAACCTTGGCATTTTGAGATTGTGAAGTGCTTAGCACCTTTAGTGCAGTGTCATGAGGATTTTCCTTGTTTAGGGGTCTGCAGTCCAGGATTCTTTATAGTGGTTAAAAATAATAAAGTTAATGAGTTAAGTAGCATGCTTGTATCACACATTAAGATAGGCCAACACGTACCCATAAGCGCCAGGAATTATTTTTTGTTTACAGGTGAAATATGCATTAATTGTCTGTTTTTAGGTTTTTTAGATATAATTTAAGGATAAATTTTAAGTGCTGCAGAATACGGTTAGACCTTAGCCCTTAACCTGTCAATAAGGCCTGCCACACTGTATTGCAAGCCTGTCTGATGGAAAGAGGTCTTAAAAAAAAATTCTATCTCCAGCATCTGTCAATTTGAGAAACAAAAACTGATGTATTGTATCACAATGTGGAAACTGATCTACTTGTGGGAAACCTTGTTGCCTCTGTGCTGTCAGTGTGGTGTGCTTCTTGCATGGTTAAATTCTAGTGATTACTACAAGTACTGTGGAGTAAGATCAGTCTAAAAGGATGCATATGTGTTAGGTGGTGCAAACTGTAGACATCAAGGTAATTGCTATAATTCACTAGTGATTTTCACTTTAATCCATTACCCCTTTTTTATTTTTATTTTTTATTTATTTTTTTTAAAGCATGATCATATACCATTTAGTTCCTAGAAGCAGGGTATCTGCTCTCTATTGGCGCATGTTGGTGGCCCTTTGTACCCTAAGCAGATACATTGGGGTGCAAATTGTAAAGCATCAGAATGAAAGATGGGTTCTGGTTCCCCTTTATTTTCTCCCCATTTCATTTTGTTCAGCTTTTTTTGTTGCTTTTCTTCACTTGTATTCCTGTGAATAAACCCTTATTAATTTAACCTTTTATTTTTCTTTTCATGTGTATTTTCTTACGTACTGTGAATGTGAAAACTTAACTGGCACCCTTATTGAAGGTGTCCATGTCAAAGTGCAAGTCTTTATTAATGCAGAATGCCTCATTGGTATCCCATGATGATAAAGAAATCACCTTAGATACTCTTGTAACTCTGCAGGTCAGAGTTACGTCCGACACTCTCCATTTTCCTAGAGAAGATTCTAAACCTCGCAAACAATGTTAAGCCATACCAATTTTTTTCTATAGTTCGATTTGTTTTGCAAATGTAATCATTTGTAATCAATTTTGTACAGTAAAAATTCCCTAATTTGCATGGTTTTATTTTGTTAGATAGTTGAGGTGAGAACTATTGCACTAAACCTTTTCATGGTTACAGGAGACAAAAGGACTAAAAATTACAAAAGCAAAGTAGACGACTAATCCAAGGAAGTATATAATGCTGCTGCATATAAATGGATGGCCCTGTCTTGCTTTTTCTTGTATTTTATGCCAAAAACGAAGGTGAAAAGGTGTAAGAAAAAAAAAATATATATATTGCATTAAATGAATTTTAATAATGCTTTGGCTATAATAACGCTACTATAGAAAAGTAACAGAAAGGTTTTTCCAATTGTTTTTGTTAGCCTGCAATCTAGCGAACTGTCAGAAAGGACAGCACTTAGCGTTCTTAACTTAGAATTCAAAAGTAAATTTCTGACTTGGTTTAGTAAAACTAATAATTAAGTTTATGGGTCATTTGCCTTAGCAGCAGCATTCAAGGGGAAAATAGCATGGTACAGACTTTTAGTTTTTTGCCATTCAGAATGTTAAGAATTTAGGTAACTAAAAGAAGAAAAGTATAGGTCAACAACAGTGAAATCCTGTGTGACTATTAAATTACATTGTCTCCTGGAAATCTTAGAATGAGAAATAATAAAACCATTCAAATGCAAAAAAAAAAAAAAAAAAAAAAAATTGTAAGGGAAGACGGGTCGTTTTTGGTGTTTTGTTTAAAATTTATCACAAAGCCATTTTATTACACTGTAATATCAATCTACCCGCTTTAATGGTCACAGGAGACAGGGTTGCCTTTTTTTTTTTTATCATCAATACTTCCTCGATTCTTGCATCATGGGATATATAAAGCGTCTTACTATTGTGGTCTAGTCTTGAGTTTTTGAATGTCAATGGAATGTTTATAGAATTGTGAGTCTTTGTCTTGTTACATTCCAGTGTTTCTGCCTCTTGGCATGCTAAAAGCACGGCTTACAATGTCTGTCTCTCACACTGAATAGAGTGCTAAACTACAGAAATAGCCGCTGCTATGTGATGTAGATACTCTACTTGAATATTTTTATGTTGTAGGAACCTCAGGAGGTCTGTGTTTACTATTTTGTATATCTACCTTCTTTCCTGTTTGAGCTTCCCTATTTAGAAGGACTCTTAACCATGATCAAAAAAACAAACAAACCTGCCCTTCAACCTAAGTTGGTAACAGAATGCCTACTCCTTCTTTATCGGTGTAAACAATATGGTCGCACACTATAGGGAAAATAGTTTGGGTTTGCTTAGAAGCTAGTTTGTATCGGGGAAAAATTTAAGGGTTTCAAATTTTCAGCACCTGTCCATTCTCTTAAATCCATTATAGGCTTTACTTTTTGCAACAATTTTTCACTGTATAAAAAATATTTTGATGCATTAGCAAAGCTGCCACAAAAGAATAGCCAACACGTTTGTCCAGTTGAAAGTTTTTTTTTGTTAGCTACTGAGGTCTGGCTTATAATTAGTTACAATGGTTGGACACTCGAGTTTAGTGTCTAGCGTTGGTTTGCTTCTTGGTGAATTACCCTACCAATGCATGCAGAGAGCTATAAGAGGGGGACGGTAAGTGTTGTCAAACTACATTCAATGGGAGAATTAAGACTTGCAAATCCCAAGAAACTTCAATCTGATATGGCCAAGCTCTTATATTTACTCCTAAAACTCCATACTTTTACCCAGATATTATTCCTAAAGAATGCTTTTAACAGGGATAGCTGTAAATAGAAGAGAGATCGCATGAAAAGTGTGTGGTGTTCGTTTTGTGTGTTCTTGGCATCATTCACTGTGCTCTTTAAAATACTTTCCGATATGGCAATGGTAAAGGATTTGTTCGTCTTTTCTGATTTTTTTTTTTTTTTTTTTTTGTGGAAAAAGCGCTTTTACATGGAGCAAGTTTGATTACCCGTTGACTGTTTTATTGACTACCTGTTTTCACATAGATGTATTATAGGTTTCAGGAATGTGTGTCTCTTGTTGTTTCTAATGGGAGTCACCAGGTGTCAGAACAAAAGTGTGGTTAGACAATCACCTTAAAGGGGTACTCCGCCCCTAGACATCTTATCCCCTATCCAAAGGAGAGGGGCTAAGATGTCTGATCGGGTGGCGGTGGCGATCTTCCTGCTGTACCCGGCGTTGGTTCAGAGCATCGGGTGCAGCCCCGGAGGCTCGTGATGTCACGAGCCTCCGCCCTGCATCGGTAGTCATCCGGCATGGAGCGAGGTTTGCTCCGTGCACTGGATGTCTGGGGTGCCACAGTTGAGATTGCAGGGGGTCCCCAGCAGTGGGACCCCCGCGATCAGACAACTTATCCCCTATCCTTTTGGATAGGGGATAAGATGTCTAGGTGCAGAGAACCTCTTTAAGCTTTCCCAGGAATATTATGAAAGCCTGTCTTGCTCCATACTTTTAACTGTCCCTGTGTATTTGGTCAAAGGACTTGACACCATCTATGTACGAGGGACTAGCCAAATCTATATGTATTTTATGCTAAAATCAAGTGGTTCTGAAGCATTGTCCAGGTGCCCTCTGGAGGTTTTTTTTGTGCAGTTTAATGAATGTGACTAATCTCAAAATAAAAAAAAGAATGTTTTGTTGTCCTCTATAGAAACATACGGGGGGATTTATCAAATCGGGTGCAGAGGAAGAGTGGGGCAGTTGCCCATAACCAATCAGATTGCATCTTTCATTTTTAGAGAGGCCTGGGAAAAATGAAAGAAGTGATCTGATTGGTTGCTATGGGCAACTCAGCAACTTTTCCACTGTGCAGGTTTTCATAAATCTCCCCTATAGTCTTTCTCAGGATCCCGAGGACAAATTTGAGCACCACTATATTTAGGGGCTACTTTAAAGCACTACGTTTGGAATAGATAGCCATCAGTAATCTAATCATAACACTGTGACTATAAGAACAGTTCAAACAGCCATGTGAGAAAACAATCAAAGTTCTATTTTTCTAAAGCAATATGCACATACATACATAAAGAAAGGGGATGGCACTTCTCATTAGCACTTCCACAGTCCTTGTGATAGGGCACATACTATGGTTGCATATTTCTGCTGGCAACTTAGGTTGAGTGCATTACTGAATAAAAGCTTTATATCTGATTTTTTTTTTTTTTTTTTTTTCCCCCTTACCCTGGAAGATGTTAACACTTTCACTTATATCCTCTTGCAGTCTAATACAGGCTCATCTAACCTGTGGCTTTCTTATATTGGACTTGAGAAGTTGACAGGCATATTTGGATGTGAAGTTCAATATTTAGAGAGCCACAAGTTTACCTCCGGTCTAATAAATTAAGCGATATTTCTCAAGTTTGCCTCTGCTTATTGAACTACACTTTAAATTTGAAAAAAAAATAAAAATCTTATGGTTTTAGTTTTTGATAAGCTGCTGAATTTTAAACGTTTTTGGGGCCACCAAATATTTTGGATCATGCAGAGAATATATATTGTACTGTAGTAATTTTGTATTTACATTTGTATGATGTGATAATAGATGTGAATGTTAATCACTGCTTGGCTGTGTTAATAAAATTGTTTAAGTACATTGTGTTGTTGATTTTATTGACATGGGGAACACTGGTTTTGACCCACCTAGAAATCACAAACTCTTTTGGGTTCTGTTATTTCCTTTTAAAGTGGGTATCTGTCTTTGGACCTTGAATCCATAGATATGTTTTATTGGTCATGACCTCTCCAGTGCCGATATATCAAAGTGTAAAGCTGTTTGGAGCCCACAGGCCATTCCCCTTGACTGCTAGGGTCCAGCATGGTTTTGCCCTTAAGCACTCACTCCTTTCTGTGCGCTTGGTCGATCAGGCATAGAGGAGGTGGGGAGTGAACTGGTGAAGGGGCCGAACTGTGCTGGGCTCCAACAGCCAAGGGAATCTCCCAGTGGGTCCCAAAGCCTAATTTGCATATCCTACACTCTGTTAACTTGGCCTATTAGTAGGTATGTATACATTTGAGGTCCAAAGCCATATACAACCATGCCCTTTAATTAGACGATAACATGCTGACATTACTGAATGTAGGTTTAATTCAGTATTACTACATTCAGTGGGTTGTAGAAGAACATGTGTTGTGTTGTCGTGTTAGAGTATAAATCCAAAATGTTGCACAATTTACAGTTCCCCATTTGAAAGTTGTCCGAATATGCCTCACGTTAGGATCCTTAGAAAGCATTTTTTTTTCTGTTCCTAGTAAAAACCTATGCCTCCAAAAGTGAAGACTATAGCTAAAAAGCATACAAACCTTACACTTGTGACCAGTACAATATTCTAAAATTGACCTATTTTCAGTTAGAATTCATCTGTACTTCAGTCTGCTGAGTCAAGAAAATAAAGTATATGAATTAATACTGAAGAGTGTGGCTGGAAGGTCATTGGAGATGTAAGAATGGTGGAATTTCTGATGGGTCTCCAAGGTTTTACAAAGTTTCTCTACTGTATTGCATTTGTACAACCACAGACAAGACTGGCCACAGAAGACTGATCGGAACAACCTCAAGTGGGAGTATCCCAGAAGGATATGCCACCAATGCACATTAGATTCAACCTAATGAAAGATTTTTGCACAGTTTTAAAACAAATCGGCAGCTTTTAATTACCTGTCAGAATTTTTTTTTCCCCCATTAGCTGATGGGACAAAGGTGAAAGCAGATGTCTTCTAACTAATATATAAAGCTGAAACTGCAATGCATGGGAGCTCTCAAAAAGGTTATTTGCCATTAACAAAGAAAAACTAATGACATCTTTGTGTTTTGGGGCTTCCAGAACTGCAGTCGATTGTGCTGCTGTTCTACCCTACCTTCAAAAAGTCATTTGTTTATCTTGATTCAATGAAAATATAAGCATTTACTTTGAGGTGCAAACAATTAAACCACCATCTGCTGGACTTCTAATGCTGCTGCCAAGGGTAGTATTCTGAAAACATGATGGGACGCTGCATTTGGGGACCATTTGTGAAATTTACTGTCTAATTATAAATTTTGGGAAATAAAGGTAATTCCCCCCCCCCCCCTCCTATAACTTTTGTATAAAAACCCGTATATATTCATGTAAAAGTTTTAAATGCTATGTAAAAAAATTGGTACACTTCAAAATATTATTCTGGACACAAGTTTGGTCTCTGTGGAGTAATAGCAGTTTTGCATTTACAATACCAATCAAACAAAAATTGTTGCATGTCGTCTGGCCGCTAATCCTTTCTGTAATTGTATACAGTGAATTTTCATTTTTTTCCCTTCTGCCTTCTAATAGCCAAAACTATTTTTTTTTAAATTTTCCTCTTACAGGGCCAATTGTACTTTTTAATAGCGTCACTCATTTTACCACAATCTACTGCAAAAATAATTTAGCAAAAATTGTCTTATTTTATCGTTAGGTCAATATGATTAAGGTGACCAATTTCTATAGGGTTTTTTTTAAGAAGAAAATTCTGACCAATATTATTGCCCCTATTCTTATCACAGCATCCCTGGAGAGGACCTTCCATCGCAGGACAGGAAACCTGAGGATCTAAAAATAAGACACCACTCTGCACCGGAGTTCAGGTTTCCTGTAGGAAGCCTGGGGAGTTTTCCCAGAATACTTCTCCAGCAGCTCCTGGTCCCTCGTTGGGAAGTGGGACTCCCGAAAATCTGCTTTGGGTCCCACAAGATCTCCGGAGGTATTCCCCTAATATTCCAACTCTCTTTGGTGACTCTGGATAGGCTCAAGGGGTGGAGTAGCCAGGGAGAGTGCAGGCTGTGGCCAGCTTTCTTACCTCTGAGGCGGATGGATGCTCATGGTCGGACCGAGCACCTTGTATGATGGTTCTAGTGCTGGCTCTGATGACTTCACTTCTCCTTAGCGCCATTCAAAAGAGGCATAGGATAAACTGCCAGGAGGTACCCGTTGGTGTCTCTTGCATCTGAAAACCCATGTGGACCACAGCAACCAGCTCAGCGACTAGTCTGTCAAGGGCCAGCTTTTCCGCCAGCAAACATCTCCAGCCTCTAATTGTGTCGGACCCTACAGGTAGAGGACACGCTACAAAAGGCAGATCCAGATCGGTACCAGTTGGGGGATCTGCACATGGGTGGGACAATTCCTTGTTTCTATCTGAAGCAATTTAGGATATTGGGGGAGATTTATCAAACCCTATGCAGAGGGAAAGTTGCCCATAGCAACCATCAGCTTGCCTCTTTCATTTTTAGGAAGGCCTGTGAAAAACGAAACAAGCAATCTGGTTGCTATGGGCAACCGGACAACTTTTTTTTTCTCTGCACAGGTTTTGATAAATCTCCCCCATTTGTCTTTTACCCTAGGGAGCAGTCTCTTCTAGTTCTACAGAGTCTTCCTGAAAGACTTAGAATAGTGTGCAGAGTGCACAAAAACTGTAGACCCCTCATATCAAAAATCAGTCTGTGTAGCATGTGTGGATATAGTGACTCAGGAGTCAACTGTAATTACGAGTAGTCTCAAACAGATAATATACGGAACAAATTGATGAATTACTGAGCAGTTTGGAAGTTAAGGGGAACACCAGCCTAGCATCTTTTCTTCTGTAAGGGAATGGAGAGGAATTTACTATCCAATTCAGTGAGCAGTGGAAAAACCCAATAGAGTTTAAAGGGGTACTCCGGCGCTTAGACATCTTATCCCCTAGGCTTGCATTCAGGGGGCAGAGCCATGACGTCACAATGCTCCGGCCCCGTGATCGACCGTAATCAGACCTGGAGTGGACACGCTCCGGGGACTGATTTTAACTGGGTGCGGCATGCAAGATCACGGGGGTCCCCAGCAGCGGGACCGTCGCTATCAGGCATCTTATCCCATATCCTTTGGGTAGGGGATAAGATGTCTAAGCGCTGGAGTACCCCTTCATCTATTTCCGCTCCTCAGCTCACACTGAGGAATTTTCGCAAGCAGAATTCTGACGCTGAATTCCATTCCGCATGAAGAATGAACATGTTCGTTCTTCATGCGGAATCCGCATCTTTGTCCCATTGAAATCAATAAAAAAAAAAAAAAACATTTCCGTTCCACACGGAAATTCCGCTTAAAAAAAAAAAAAGGGGGGGGGGGGGAGAAATACTAATTGGTGGTGGTCGTCCAGCAAAAGAAAATTTCCTCCTGTATTCCGCGGTCGAATATTTAAGCGAAAATTCCGCATCACTTCTTCAGTGTGAACATACCCTAACTCATCGTAGAAATCTGTTTCAGAGCGAGGAAGGTGAGGTTTTTTTCCTGCACTCCTCTTCTGAAGGGGATATGGGCACTAAAACTAATTTCTGCAGATGATACAGATCAGCTTCTTAAAGCAATACGGCTCGCTATGAACATAGGGAATAGTAAAGGCATTTCGGGAGATTTACCAATACCTGTGCAAAGGAGAAGTAGCCAATTGCAATCAATCAGCTGCTTTAAATTTTTGTTGTACATGTCTGCTGGTATATGCTCAATGGCTTCATGCCGAGAAACGCTGTGATGAATGAAGCCTCGACTAACATTGTGCCTATGTTTGCTCAACCGGCAGCTTACCTGCTGCATAGTCCTTTTTATATATTGTCATTTGCAATTGCACTCCATAAGATGCATGACATATGATGTTGAGCAATCAGTTGTAGTTTTCATTGAAAAGTATGCTTCCGGTGCCTGGCTGATAAAGCTATTAGTCCCATTCCTTATATTGAAGCAGCACTTGCCGTTTTTTTATTGCATCAGTAGCATCCTGATTTAAGCTTCATGACATTAAGCATCATAGCATTAGAGTCCAATATAGATTAGACTACCGCCACAGTGCATGTGGGGGATGTTAGATTGGGCAAATACATCCTTGGTTGCCATTTTTGGGGTTTTGAACTGGGAGAAGTTTTTATTTAGAACTCATACTGTGTAAGCTGAGTTGATTAAATCAAGACATTCACGTCGATACTCCAGAGTAGGATCCCGTTTTAAGGATGGTGTAGTGGGCTTTGTCAGATAAATCCATCAATGTACATGTGTTGGTCCTGGACAACTATCCCCCCTACCTTGTCTGTGCTCCTAATGACAATATGTGCTCTCGTAAAATTCCATAATGGCATTTTTTTTTCTTCTATGAGACTGTCGGAAGGAGTTGTTGGTTGATGGTTTTAAAGTCTGTGGTGACCATGTCAAAAAAAATTATCAATTTTGGTACAGAGGTGTTGGGATCCTCCGAAAAGATCAATGCATTTTGATCTTGTCCATTAGGAAAAATAGGCCTTTACTTATTCGTTTTCTTTTGGCCTCATATAGAGGCAAAAATTTTCAACTCTCTTGAAGTCTGCCTTTTCTGGCTCTTTCGCTTCTGCCTCCTTGGACTGTAAAAATTGGTTTGAAATGTTTTTTGGTTTTGTTTTTTTTTTTATAAATTGTTGGAGCCGTTGGCAGGTCTGTTGAATGTTAGGACCTCTGATCTGCTGGTGAAGATGGAGTTGCTATTAGTGAAGGATCACTCTGAGGGAGATAGTGGTTTAGGGTTGAATCTAGGAATATCTTACACAGTAATCTGTGACTCGTTCAATATTAATGAGTTAGGTGATATTGGTGACTAGAGATGAGCGAAGTTAGTGATTCGTTTCATCACGAACTTCTCGGCTTTGCAGTTGCTGACTTTAGCCTGCATAAATTAGTTCAGCTTTCAGGTGCTCCGGTGGGCTGGAAAAGGTGGATACAGTCCTATCACTGTAACTTCGCTCATTTCTATTGGTGACTGTAGTGAGGAGTTGACATCATGGGATATCGTATCTAAAAATGTCTGGGATAGTGCAAGGGCTATGCGGGCTCTAGTTTTTTTTTTCCAGGAGATAGTTGGCATCAGTTGCATTTCAGTTATAGCTAGTTTTCTAGAACGCTTACCTCTTGTTTCTGTCAAGAGGCTCCGTCAGTCTTTTTGATTTATAGAGGGAAATTGGGTATGACCATGTTCCATATTGGTAGAGTCTGAAGTGTTAGTTTACATAACTGAGCTAATTTATGCAGGCTAAGTCAGCAACCGCTGAGCCGAGAAGTTTGTGAGGAATTGAATCACTGTAATTTCACTCATCTCAAATAGTCAGTCCCCATGATCTACTGGATGTGGTGGTTTTTTTTTATATTTTACAGTTTAAGTTCAGGATTCAATTTGGGCAAGTCATATGATATAGACTTTTGCTCAATAGCATTAGGTGAAATATCATCACCTCTCATAAACCGTTCTGAGGCTTGAATCAATTAAACAATCTCAATCTATTTATGCAGTATTCCTTATGTAGCCGAGACAGATAAATATCAGAAGAAAAACAAATGGCAACATAACAAAAGCCCAAATATTACAGAAATGCTTAATGCCTATAGTACAGCAAGTCATTCTCCTAACCTTCAAATGGTTTTTTTTTTTTTTGTGTGAGGGGATGTTTACCCCCCCAGAATTTACTATATTGTATGACTTGCCCAAACTGTTTCATGAACTTGAGCAAACTCTAAAAGATAAATACAATATTGTATCTTGTGTGCATATGTAGCTGAGAATATTATTTCAAGAGGCTTAGATTTAGGCATGAACCTGCATTCAAAAATGACCCCTAGTTCGTTGATCGATAAACTACTATACACAATTGTTTTCTTACTGTTACAACTTTTGTGCCAAAAAATTTAAATCTATGTGCTATAAACTTTGTTATGGAAATGATAAAAGTATATTTGCTACAAAAATGTTAAAGATTTTTTTCAAATTAGAGTGCGAACAATGAAAGTAACTTAACCTGGAGAAAGAGATACTAAAGAAACAAAACGAACAAATTCAAGCAGGACAGAATGAAATATAAAAAAAAAAAAAAATTATTCTGTACAATGGAATGATGCACAACATCCAAAGAAATAAGATGCACTACGAATAAATAAAAAATTAAAACCACAATTACTTGTATGATTCGGTCCAGCATGTGAGAAACAATGAATCATGAGTGGCCTCAATCAGAACTGAGAAGTAAAACACTGGATCATTTATGAATAGCAAATTTCACACTTAGTCTAAACTGCTTCTATAACCAGAAAGATCTGAACCCACTACATCCTACATGGATCAAAATTTCCCAGAAAGTAAGGGCAAAGCCCACACAAAGGACACCAACACATTTGGAAGCAATGGACAATCCATCCAGTAGATCATGGGGACTGACTATAGTAGACACCCACTACAGTTATGGAAACTAACACCTCAGACTCTACCAATATGGAACACATGGACTTACCTGATTTTACTCTATTATCAAAAAGATAATAGGGGAATAAAGCCTATTCTTTACACAATATAGAAATGAGATGAGTTATAATGCCAATATAGAAAAGATGAAAAATAACTTTGCTACAATTAATGTCAATGATCTCCTGGAGGAAACGAGCCCACTCATCCCTTGCGCTACCTTTGAAATTTCTGATAAGAGTCAATTTTAGTACATTCTCCTGGAAACTGAAAAGAACACCAAACCACCCCAACAGCAAATAACAAGTGAACTCTACCCGTCACCAGTCTGCACTGTTGAAGCCAAAGTCCACATTTTACCTACTTTTTCACAGGGGCCATTATATACAAATTGCCGCAGACTTTAGAACCATCAATCAAGGAATGTCGCACAAATAAAAAAAAATGCCATGATGGAATTTTCTAAGAACACAGAGATTGGCATCAGAAGTACAGACAAGGGAAAGGGGGAAATAGTTGTCCAGGACCAACATATGTGTGTTGAAAAGCACCCAGGATTTTATCGAGTATGGACGGCAATGTCTTGATTTCATCAATTCAGCTTATAGAGTAGGAGTCTTAAATAAAAAGAAAAAAATTATCACAGTTTAAAACCCAAAAATGGCTTCTATCACCTACCCAAAGAACATAAATGTACCAACAATCCACCAGGTAGGCCAATAATAGTGAAAAAAAATTTGATCTCCAGTAATCTATCCTAGTATGTAGATGCACTTCTGCACAACTATGTCTTTAATCTGGACTCCTAGTTAAAGTACACCCCTAGTCTTATTGAAATTTTAAATGATTTCAAATGGAAACCTGATTAATGTTCAAACCTGTATTGGGCCTATACTCCTCCCCCCATGCAAGGTGTGAAGTTGGCCAAATCAATATTGGAATCCGATGCCATGTTGCCGGAAGCACAAAACATTTTATTATTCATAGTATTATGTACATCCTTCAGCCACACAAAAATTGGAGGATGTACATAATATAAATATGGTTGTGGGGATAAGATTTGCCCCAGCCTTCACCATTTTTACATGGCGAAGGCTGGGAAGGATAAGAGTAGGAGTCCCATAACAGACCAATTAAACCATAACAATTTCAACATCAATCTGGCTAGAGAATGTTCTAGAATCTCATGGATCATCCTTAAAAAGGATACAGAACCAAAGTCAATGAAGCTCAAATCAGGATGCTACTGATGCAATAAAAGGACCTGCAAGTGCTTTACCAGCTAGGCAAAGGGAGAGTCCTTTTCCATAAAAAAACACTATTGATTGCTCAACATTATATGTAATTTATCTTTTAGAATGTGATTGCAAATTACAGTATATTGGAAGGGCTATGTAGCAGGTGAGAAGCTGGATGAGCAAACACAGGCACAATGTTAGTCAAAGCTTCATCCATCACAGCGTGCTTTGGCATGCAGCAGCGATGCATGATAATGACTTCTACGCATTTTCCCTTACATCCATTGAGCATATAACAGCAGACAAGTACAACATATTTAGACGAGAGTCATAATGGATGTATAAAATGAAAACACTTTCTCTTTAAATGAAGCACTAGACTTTATTTGGAACAAACACAGACATTAAAACAGATCTATACAGTGGGGCAAAAAATATTTAGTCAGCCACCGATTGTGCAAGTTCTCCCACTTAAAAAGATGAGGCCTGTGATTTTCATCATAGGTATACGTCAACTATGAGAGACTTAACCCCTTAAGGACACAGCCCATTTTGACCTTAAGGATGCAGCCAAATTTATTTTAGCATTTTTGTTTTTTGTGTGACCAGTTGCACTTTAATGACATCACTCATTTTACTTTAAAATGTATAGTAAACACAAAAAAATATTTTTTTTGTAAGGAGACTTAAATGAAAATCATAATTTTGCAAACTTGGGGGGTTTCGTTTTCACACTGTATGCTTTACGGTAAATTACATGTTTTCTTTATTCTCTAGGTCAATACGATTAAGTGTACATTTCTATTGTACTGCTTTTAAAAAAAATCTCAAATTTTTTTTTACAGAATCAGTACGTTTAACTTGCCCTATTTTTGACCACCTCTAACTTTATTTTTCCATATTCAGGGATGTGTGAGGGCTAATTTTTTGCGCCATGATCTGTAGTTTGTTTTAGTAACATGTTTGCGCATATGTGACTTTCATTGCTTTTCATAAAAATTTTTAGGCTTTTTTTTTTTTTTTTGCATGTTTACACCATTTGCCGCAGGGGATCATTAACATTATATTTTTATATTTCGGACATTTACGCACGCGAAGATACCAAATATGTTTGTTTATGCTTTTGTTTTTTAATATGGGGAAAAGAGGTGATTTAAAACTCTAACATTTATTCTACAATCTGGGGACTCTTTATAGCAATCATTAGATTGCTAGTTTTTTTTTTTTTTTTTACTGTAAATTTTTATTAGAGATTTTTGCTTATAACAAAAAAACAAACAAATGACAGCATTAGGGAACTTGGTCCCTGCAGCAGGAATCAAAAGGTAATAATACGAGAATACAGCAAATCAACTGAGCGAAGCTCAGACAATCATAAAAAGTTATGGTTTAACAAAAGTAACACCAGAACGAAAACACGAAACAAGAGAAACACAAAGAAGGGAGGGGAGGGGCACAAAGCGACAAAAGAACAGGGAGGATGACATTGAGGAGGAGAGAGACTAGAAAAGGAGGGAACAAAAGAGAGAGGAAAAGAAAAGCAGGAAACCCAGAGAAGGGAAAATAAAAAACTAAAGTCAGGGGGGCTGCCTATCATTAAATTTGTCTTAAGGGTCCCAGATGGAGAGGAACGGAGGCATAGTGTTATTCAGTGAGGCGGTGAGAGATTCAAGATAGCAGTCTTTCATGCACCCTAGCCACCATGTCGTCCTCAGAGGAGGGTAAGGACCGCTTCCAATGTTTAGCAATGAGGGTCTTGGCTGCAAGAACAATATGCATGAAAAGTTTAAATGGCTTCTTGGCTAAAACCCTAGAGGACAAATGCAGCAGGAAGACCAACGGGTCAAGGGGGACCACCACCCCCAGGACTTCCTGGACCAACTTCTGCATCTGCAACCAATACGCTGTTATCAATGGACAAGACTAAAGTATGTGAAATACATCACCCAGGCCCAGCCCACATCTCCAACACTGGGGAGGGATATCTGAGTTCAATCTATTCAGTAGCACCGGAGTGTGGTACCATCCCATAAGCATCTTGTACTGTGTTTCTTTATAGGCCGTGCAGATTAAAGCTTTAGCGGCTTGCTCCCAGATCACTCGCCATTGAGGAAGAGTAATAGTAGTATTGAGGGCCTCTTCCCAACGGCCCATATAACTTCAAGAGGGAGGAGAACCATCCAGTGGGGAGATTAAAAGAGAATATATACTAGAGAGCAGTTCCTTCATCTGAGGCCCGATTCTACACAACCTCTTGAAGCCCGTAGGGAAAGACACAGTCAACAAGCCCTGCTTAGAGGACAAGTAATGACGAAGTTGTGTATAATGTGCACGTTCAGAGGAGGGGAGACTCCCAACGGGTAATCACCTGATCAAAGGGCAGGAGGGAGCAGGAAATTGGATCAACCACAGCTGCCCAGCAAAAGAGGCCCCTGGAACCCCATTCCCTGGCCATACTAGAGGTTAGTCCAGGAGAGAAATCAGGGTGATAAAGAAAGGATTGTAAAGGAGAGAAGGAGGAAAGAAGCCTAAATCGTCTAGAGCAGTAGGTCCAAACATATCAGGAGAAGGACATAGGCCCATAAAAGGGGAGCGAAGGGGAAGGGAGTGGGAAAGACCACAGGAGTGAGTTAGGGTGAATAGGGGCCATTCACAACTTTTCGACCTCCATCCACTTACTATAAGCATGATAAGTAGACCATGCCTCCAGGTGGCGCAGGTGAGCTGCCCAATAGTATTTAGTCACGTCCGGAATGCCCAGGCCCCCGGAAAATCTACTCGCCATCATAACTGACATGGGGAGCCGATGCCTTTTGGCATCCCATATAAAACGGAAAATGGCCGATTGGAAAGAGCGCAATGTTGCCAATGGGATCCGCACCAGCAGAGACTCAAAGTATAGCAGCTTGGGAAGGATAGTCATCTTGACAGCCGCTATGTGCCCAAAGAAGGAAATATACTGTGACCTCCATTTATCCATCATGGCACGCAGCTCTCGAAACAGAGAAGGAAAATTAGAGGAATACAGGGAAGAATAGCAATGAGAAAGTGAGACCCCCTAAATACTTATTAGCAGAGACGGACCATAGGAAAGAGTAGTTGGCCCGAAGAAGGGTAACCACAGGGGGAGGAAGATTGAGAGACATGGCCTCTGATTTGGAGAGGCTGACTTTGTATCCATAGACCAGACCAGATGCATGTAGGAGTTTATACAAGGAAGGCAGAGACAGGAGGGCATTAGTAAGAGCAAGCATACATCATCTGCAAAAAGGCAAATCTTAAGATCCCTACCATGCAGTTATCCCAGAGATGTCCGGGTCCCCCTGGATAAAGGCTGCAAGCGGCTCAATACCGAGGGCAAAGATCAGGGGGGACAATGGGCAACCCTGTCGAGTGCCATTGTACAAAGTAAAGGGTGAGGAGGAGGCATGCGGTAATTTGAGAGAAGCAGTGGGAAAGGAGTAAAGACCTCACAAAGCAGTAAGGAAGTTACCTGAAATACCAAACTTTTGGAGTGTAGCAAACATGAATGGCCAACCCAGCCTATCAAAGGCCTTTTCAGCATCTAGGCTTAAGAACAAAGCCATTTCAGACCTCCGATTAACCACATCTATTAGATCCACCACCATTCTGGTGTTATCACCTCCCTGACGACAGGGGATGAAACCAACCTGGTCTTTGTGTATGAGGGAAGGCAAGAAAGCGCATAGGCGATTTGCAAGAATTTTAGAAAACCGCTTAAAATCGGAATTCACTAGGGCTATGGGCCGGTAGCTAGAACAATCATGAGGATCTTTACCAGGCTTTGGAATCAGAGTGACCAGAGAGTGAAGAAAAGACTGGGGGATACCCTCACCCTCCAGGAAAGAGTTGAACAGGGGGATCAGTTTAGGGAGAAGCACAGAAGAATAGGTTTTGTAATAGAGATATGTAAAATCATCAGGACCCGGAGAGCGAGCAGCTGGGAGGACTTCAGAGAGCTCCTCCAGGGTAACAGGAGCGTTCAGGGACTCAAGGTCAACTGCCGAGAGAACCGGAAGGCTCTCCAGGGTACAAGGGGAGATGTGAAAGTAGAGAGTAAAGTTTAGAGTAATAGGAGTGAAAGAGGCAGGAAATAGAATCAGGATGGTGTTGCATGGTGCCTGTATGATCTGGGTAGCAGCACGGTCTCGTAGACGCCTAGCCAACATAGTATGAGCCTTATTACCCTTCTCATAAAATCTCTGCTTAGCATAAAGCAGTTGTTGCTCTACTTTATGAAGAGATAGGTCGCCCAACTGTGACCTCGCGGCAACCAGGTGTCTCAGAACCGTGAGGGAGCAGTCAGAAGAAGAGCTTCTAAACTAGATATTTGAGCTCCCAGGAGCGAGCCACAGCATTTCGTTTCAACCGAGAGTCCAGAGCGATATAGTGGCCTCTAACCACACAGAGAGGACATAGAGCCTTCATTGATGGCAAAGTACTCAGCAATGCTTGTCTGGATCGAGTCCCGGGAAGAGAGCGATTTGAGCAGAGAGTCATTTAGGCACCAGTGCCAGCAGCACACCAAAGAAGAAAACTGAGAAAGAAATCAGGATAGGGCTATGGTCAGACCAGGAGATAGCTTCCATAGAAGCCGTGGACCAGCATGCGTACCATGGGAAGGTTGCCAAAAAAGTAATGAATACGGTTGTGGAGTTTGTGGGGGTGGGAATAAAAAGAGAGAGAACGGTCAGAAAGATGATTAATGCACGACAGATCATAGAGCGCAGCCGATCGCGTCAAAAGGCGAAAAAGCATGGATAAGCGCAATTGGAAAGGGGGAGGGGGGGGATAGAACCCACCGCCAAATGACGGTCAGCGGAAAGAGAAAAAACTAAGTTAAAGTCACCTCTGAGCAGCCAGGCGGAGGGAGTATATTTATGTAACCTAGAGAGGGCCGGCCGTAAAAAGGGGATCTGCAAAGTGTTGGGAGTATAGACATTGCACAGAAGCAACTGCTCATCCCCCAGATGCCCCTGCAGAATAATAAACCTACCGGACGGGTCAGCATAAGAGGACATAACCTGTAAAGGACAGGACCTAAAGATTAAAATCGCAACCCCAGCCACTTTCCTATAAGCTGAAGCTAAAATGTCTGAGGATAGAGGTGGTGTATGAAAGAAAAGGAGCCCCTCTTGTCAGAGTGTGTCTCCTGAAAGTAGACAATATCCGCCTTCAAAGCTACCAACTCCCTCTGGAGCAGACGCTGCCTAGTCGGTGTGTTAAGACCCTTCACGTTCAAAGAGACACACTTAGCCATGAGGGGGTATAAGGGTGAAGGGAGCAGATATAACAAGGTACTCACTCAGCCCAGCGAGGATAGGTCGTTCAAACCACAGTGAAGGAGGAGGCCACCAAGATTGATGTCTGGACCTAGGGAAAAGAAAGATTGGAAAAAGAGGTAGACAAGTGGTAGGACCGACAAAACAAGGGACTGAAGGAGAGGACAAGAGACTGACAGACAGAAACATAGGGGGAAGGACAAACAAAAAACACAATCGTAAATAAACCACTAGCAGAAATGCCATAGAGGAGACCATACTGGCGAAGCAAAGCAATACGTAAAAATGGAACACACACGTCAGATTTTACCATGACCTCAAAGGGGAGAAGGTGGAAGAACGCACCAAAGGGGACAACCAAGAAATACAAGAGTCCCGCTCGGAGGCCATGCAAAAGAACAACCCTATTTCCATATCCCGAGGGATAGTAGCTAATGATGCACATATCCGGAAGAAAAATAAAGCATGAAATTCAACAGCAATAACAATGAAGAGGAGTGGGGCGCCTAAAGCCCCGCAGTGTGGAGTACGTCTTCACAAGAGTCCCAGGGCAAGTCCTCGGGGGGGGGGGGGGGGTCAGGGCAGGAACCAGGGGAGCCTGAGGAATGTACAGCCCGTCCAGCCCTGTGGCGCTTCCCACGCACAGGTTGCCAGACAGGAGGAAGATGGGAGGGGGGGGAGGAATCAGTCCTCAGTCCGTGAGGTGGGGGACCAGGAGGTCCAGGGTAGCAAAGAAGTCCGGAAAATCAACAAAGGACCGTAGAACAGCAGAGCGTCCATCACGTCTAGCCTGCAGGGCAAACGGGAAGGACCAATGGTATTGGACTTGGGCATAACGCAGGGTTGACAGCAGGTTGCAGCAGTCGCCGTTTGCTTAGAGTGATCCAGGATAAGTCCTGATACAGTTGAATGGGGGCTCCGTTCCATCAAAGTGCTTGAGAGAGCGTGATTTAGCCATTATCCTCTCCTTCAGTTGAAAGTCAGCGACACAACAGACAACATCTTGGGGTGGGGACCATTGGTGGGGCGAGAACATAGGGCCCGATGAGCTCAGTCTAGCTCAATCCTGTGGGATGAGGGCTCACCCAGGATCATGTTGAAGATAGCCTCCAGTGTAGCCGGGAGGCCCAGTACCCGTATGTTATGACGCCGGCCCCTGTTATCAAGATCCGGCAAGGGCACAGCAAGGGGTACTGAAGAAGGCAGGGGGGCTTTAGCACTGTGCAGCGCTCCCGGAGCGGAGATCAGGGGCCGGAGAAGCAGGCAGTGAGGTCGGAGCTTCTGGAGGTGCGGAAGGTCCGTCGAGCAGTGCAAGATCCAGACAGGTGCGTGTGGCAGCCCCCATTGAGTGCGACCGCAACTAGCGCACAGGCCCCAGGAGGACAGGCGGGGAGGCTAGTGCAGACAAGGAGGTCAGGCGGAGGTATCTCTCGATCCCCCCCTGAGGGTGTTGGAGGGTCCCAGTCTGTGGGCAGCTGCTACTTATGGTGCCGGGCACCCCTCTTCATTAGTTAGAAGAGCTGTAGGGAGATAATTCAGCTTATTAACCTCTTAAGGACGCAGGGCGTAACTGTACTAGAGCTAGAGGGTGAGCAACCGAGCCCCTAGAACACTATGGCTTTGCAGGGATCAGGGTAAAAGATCAGTGTGTGCAGTGTTATAGCCCCCTATGGGAGCTATAGCACTGCAAAAAAAAAAAAAGTTAATAAAGATCATTTTACCCCTTCCCTAATAAAAGTTTGAATCACCCCCCTTTTCCCATAAAAAAAAACCTGTGTAAATAAAAATAAACAAATAAACATATGTGGTATCGCCGCGTGCGTATTTTTGTCACATTTTATATCATAAAAAAATTTATAAAAAGCGATCAAAAAGTCCGATCAATGCAAAAATGGTACCGATAAAAACCTCAGAACACGGCGCAAAAAATGAGCCCCCATACTGGCCCATACGTGGAAAAATAAAAAAAGTTATAGGGGTCAGAAGATGACAATTTTAAACGTATAAACGTTATAGTTATGATTTTTTTCAGAAGTACGACAAAATTTAACCTATATGAGTAGGGGATCATTTTAACCATATGGACCTACAGAATAAAGATAAGGTGTCATTTTTACCGAAAAATGCACTGCATAGAAACGGAAGCCCCCAAAAGTTACAAAATGAAATTTTTTCTTCAATTTTGTCGCACAATTAATTTTTTTTCCTTTTCGCTGTGGATTTTTTGTCACTGCAAAGTAGAATTGGTGGAACAAAAAATAAGCCATCATATGGAATTTTTTGTGCAAAATTGAAAGCGTTGTGATTTTTAGAAGGCGGCCATCTTTGGCAGCGGCAAGCCATGCCCCCCCCCCCCACTGATCAGTATTATTGCTGATCTTCTGCTCTGGTCTGCTGGAAGGCTAGTGGCAGGTGAGGGGACCTCCATCCGCCAGTTTGGTCAATTTGATCCCCGCAGCAGCCCTTTGGGCAATTAGATCAGCCATTTTAAGTGCCGCACTGCCACAGATGCTGTGATCTGTATTGATCACGGCATTTGAGGGGTTAATGGCAGACATCAGAGTGATCACTGATGTCTGTTATTACTGGCGGGTCAACGCCTGCTGACAGCCGCCGGGAATTAAGTGAGTGCAGCTCCTGTGCCCACGTCACAGCCGCATCGTAAATGCACGGCGCTGTGCGCGAAGTGAGGCTATGCAGCTCCGAACGTTTACGGAGCATGTCCTCAAGAGGTTAATGAGAAGAAAAAAAAAAACATAAAATCACTGTCTGATTTTTAAAGAATTTATTAGAAAATTATGGTGGAAAATAAGTATTTGGTCACCTACCAACAAGCAAGATTTCTGGCTCTCACAGACCTGTAACTTTTTCTTTAAGAGTCTCCTCTGTCCTCCACTTGTTACCTGTATTAATAGCATCTGTTTGAACTTATCAGTATAAAAGACACCTGTCCACAACTTCACAGTCACACTCAAAACTCCAGTATGGCCAAGACCAAAGAGCTGTCGTAGGACACCAGAAACAAAATTGTAGACCTGCACCAGGCTGGGAAGATTGAATCTGCAATAGGCAAGCAGCTTGGTGTGATGAAATCAACTGTGGGAGCAATTATTAGAAAATGGAAGACATACAAGACCACTGATAATCTCCCTCGATCTGGTGCTCCACGTAAGATCTCACCCCGTGGTGTCAAAATGATCACAAGAACGGTGAGCAAAAATCCCAGAACCACAGGGGACCTAGTGAATGACCTGCAGAGAGCTGTGACCAAAGTAACAAAGGCTACCATCAGTAACACACACCACCTCCAGGGACTCAAATCATGCAGTGTCAGACTTGTCCCCCTGCATAAACCAGTACATGTCTGGGCCCGTCTGAAGTTTGCTAGAGAGCATTTGGATGACCCAGAAGAGTACTGGGAGAAAGTCATATGGTCAGATGAAACCAAAGTAGAACTTTTTGGTAAAAACTCAACTCATCATGTTTGGAGGAGAAAGAATGCTGAGTTGCATCCAAAGAACACCATGTCTACTGTGAAGCATGGGGGTGGAAACATCATGCTTTGGGGCAGTTTTTCTGCTAAGGGAACAGGACAACTGATCCGTGCAAAGAAAAGAATGAATGGGGCCATGTATCATGAGATTTTGAGTGAAAACCTCCTTACCAAACCTCCAATCACACCCAGGGCCAGTGCAAGGATTTCTGCCAACACAAGCGAAGCTCCATTTTGGTGACCCCCCCCCCCCCCCAAGTCAGCTCCCAACCTTCCTATAGCTTCCCCCCCTGCACCCCATCTTTGTATTTATGTTCTCCCCAGCCTCCCCTCCGCACTTCATCCTTAGTCTTCTCGCAGCTCCGTTGCTCCTGAGGCCCGGCCGGGCCGTGCTCAGCAGCATTGCTAGGGACCCAGTTTCACCTTGTGGAGATGCAGGGGGAGTGACGCATTGCTCCCCCTTACCCCTAAAATAGGAATGTACTGACACCAAAGTGCAATGTTCTGCAACCATATATGAGCGTGCAGTGCATTGAAACGTAGTGTAAGTACATTCCTATATTAGAGGTAAGGGGGTGCAATGCCCTACCCCCTACCTGTCACATAAAAATGTACAGACACCTGGGTGCAATGCTCTGCACCATCATATAAGGGTGCAGAGCATTGCACCCTGGTGTCAGTACATTCCTATATTAGGGGTAAGGGGGTGCAGAGCATTGCTCTCCCTTACCCCTAATGTATAGACACTAGGGTGCAATGCTCTGCAACCTCATAAAAACGTGCAGAGCATTTACCTCTGAGTACAGTAGGAGTGTCTACGTATGAAGCATTTCAATTTCCTGGAGTGGCCTTGCCAGTCTCCAGATCTCAACCCCTTAGAAAACCTTTTGGAGGAAGTTGAAAGTCCCAAAACATCACTGCTCTAGAGGAGATCTGCATGGAGGAATGGGCCATAATACCAGCAACAGTGTGTGAAAACCTTGTGAAGACTAACAGAAAACGTTTGACCTCATTGCCAACAAAGGGTATATAACAAAGTATTGAGATAAACTTTTGTTATTGACCAAATACTTATTTCCACCATAATTTACAAATAAATTCTTTAAAAATCAGACAATGTGATTTTATGGATTTTTTTTCTCATTATGTCTCACATAGTTAAGGTATACCTATGATGAAAATTACAGGCCTCTCTCATCTTTTTAAGTGGGAGAACTTGCACAATTGTTGGCTGACTAAATACTTTTTTCCCCCTCACTGTAGTTGGGGCACAATATATTAACCTCTTAAGACCCAGGGCATACAAGTACGCCCCGAGTCCGCTCTTTCTAAAATGTGGGGCCACGACATAGCGGGTCGGACCTGGCCTCTAGAGGCCAGGACCCGTGTCTAATAGCACGTGGCATGATCGTGGTGCCGCATGCTATTAACCCTTTAGACGTGACATTCAAAGTTGATCGCAGTCTCTAAAGTGAAAGTAAACTACTCCCGGTTAGCTCAGTGGGCTGTTCAGGACCGCAACGGCAAAATCGCAGCTTCCCGAATGGCTGGAGGACACAAGGAGGGTCCCTACCTTCCTCCTGCGTGTCCAATCACTGAATGACTTCTCAGTGCCTGAGGTCCAGGCATGAGCAGTCAAGCTACAGAATCATTGATCAATGTTATCCTATGGGATAACAATGATCAATGTAAAATATCAGTGTGTGCAGTGTTATAGCCACCTATGGGGGCTATAACATTGCAAAAAATATTGAAAAACAAAAGGTTAATAAAGATCATTTAACCCCTCCCCTAATAAAAGTTTGTGTAAATAAAAATAAACATATGTGGTATCGCCGCATGCGTAAATTTCCGAATTATAAAAAGATATCATTAATTAAACCGCATGGTTACCGGTGTACACTCAAAAAAAAAATTCAAAGTCCAAAATAGTGTATTTCAGAAGATGACAATTTTAAACGTATAAATTTTCCTGCATGTAGTTATGATTTTTTTCCAGAAGTACGACAAAATCAAACCTATATAAGTAGGTTATCATTTTAATTGTATGGACCTAAAGAATGAAGATAAGGTGTCATTTTTACTGAAAAATGTACTGCGTAGAAACTGAAGCCCCCAAAATTTACAAAATTTATTTTTTTTCTTCAATTTTGTCGCACAATTATTATTTTTTTCTATTTTGCCGTAGAATTTGGGGTAAAATGACTGATGTCATTACAAAGTAGAATTGCTGGCGCAAAAAATAAGCCATCCTATGGATTTTTAGGTGCAAAATTGTAAGAATTATGACTTTTTTAAAGTAAGGAGGAAAAAATGTGCAAAAACTGAAAAACCCCAGGTCCTTAAAGGGTTAAACCAGACATATCCAATATATGCCACATAGCCTTGTGAATTATTACTATGCTTTTTATTAGATGAACTATAAGTGCTGGATCTCATGAACTAATTCTATTATTTGTTTGGTACCCGCAATTTGATCATGCTAAGGTATTAATTTTTGGAACCTTTTTAACCCCTTAAGGACTTAGACAATTTTAATTTTACATTTTCATTTTTTCCTCCTCGCCTTCTAAAAATCATAACTGTTATATTTTCATCCACAGACTAGTATGAGGGCTTGTTTTTTGCGCGAACAGTTGTCCTTTGTAATGACATCACTCATTTTACCATAAAATGTATGGTGCAACCAAAAAAATACTATTTATGTGGGGAAATTGATAAGAAAACCGCAGTTTTGCTAATTTTGGAAGGTTTTGTTTTCATGCTGTACACTTTACGGTACAATAAACATGTTTTCATTATTCTGTGGGTCAATACGATTAAAATGATACCAATGATCATATACTTTTCTATTATACCGCTTAAAAAAAAATCACCAACTTTTTAACCCCATTAGTGTGTTTAAAATCCCTCTATTTTTCTGACCTATAACTTTTTAATTTTTCCTTATAAGCGGCGGTATGAGGGCCCATTTTTTGCATCCTTAATCTGTATTTTTTTTATAACATCATTTATATTTGCTATAAATAGTTCTATAAATATTTCTATAATCATTTGATTGCTAAGACTGTTCAGTGCTATGCATAGGGCATAGCACTGATCAGTGTTATCGGTGATCTTCTGCTCTATCTCAGACCAGATCAGAAGACCCGTGGAAGGCCGCAGAGGCAGTTGAGGGGACCTCCATCTGCAGTTCTGGATGATCAGATTGCCGCCGATCATCCAGTGACCGCACTGCCGCAGATCCCATGATCAATATTGTTCACGGCATCTGAGGGGTTAATGGCGAACATCCGTGCAATCGCGGATGTCGCCCATTACCGGCGGGTCCCTGGCTGCTATCAGCAGCCGGGACCTGCCACGCACGAACTGAGCATCGCTCCGATGCTCGTGCTCATGTATAGGACGTATAGGACAAAGTATATAGTATTCTAGTTAATACCTTTTCTGCACAGCATTTCTATACTTATGTTTTGTATCCTGTTTGCATTCTGCAACTTTGCCTTCACTTATGCAATCATTAAATAGTTCTTGTTTTTCATGCACGTTACATATATGTCTTTAACATGTTTTAATATCTATCCATTGACATGGCTTTAAAATAATAGCCAATTTTTCTACTATCTGTTCCGATGCTTGCCACAAGTGCTGTTTTAGGGTACGTTCCCACACAGCGTATTTTGCTGCGTATTTGCTGCGTATTTGGTGCTGCGTATTTTCCTACCCATTGACTTCAACAGAGAAAATAAAATACGCAGCAGCAAATACGCCGTGTGGGAATGTACCCTTAATGCAGCTGAATCTGCCCTGACACAAGCAACACATTTGCAATAATACATCCCTGTTTGATTTTCTGTCCATGTACGCACCAGCCACTGGAGCGCTCCTGCACGTGGATGGGTCATGTTGTACGCCTTGATCCTCATTCTCATGCCGGCCTGTGTTTGATCGACACTAACAGACTGTCCTCTTTATTATCTGTGCTATTCATTGAGCAAGTGTCCTTAACAACCTCCTATTCCTTGCAGTAGTCAAAGTGCTAATACGATCTCTGTTAGGCCTTCTTTACATATTTGCCTTGTCCGGCATCTTTTTCTCTATGGCGCTGTAGAAAATGTGCTGGAGGGAAACAGACGCTAGAACTGAGCTCATTAATTTGAATGGGACAGTTCACATTCATTCAGCATCTCAGTTCGTACCCCAGATGATTGAACTCGCCAGAGTGGCACCGGACAGGGGAATGCATCTTGTTGCTACACAACGCAGGTCTACGTGGCTTGAAGAGGTGCCAGGAAGGCATGAAACTGCAGCGTTCCACATCGTGGCAGGGGAGGGAAAGGGTAGAGGCAGGGGGTAACCCCTGCCTCTACCCTTTCCCTCCCCTACCACGATGTGTGTCTTGAACCTAGCTTTGGAATAAAGCCAACTTCGTTTGTGCAGCAGTGGTGAGTTGCCGAGTTTTTCTTTCACTTTCATGATGCCTGTATATGGACTCTCTATGCTCTGAGCACCGCCAGGCTGCTAGTTTAAGATCGGGATTGCATGCTTCCAGGACTTACACGTAGTACATGAGGTTCAGTAGGGCTGGTCTACAAGTTTCTTCTTGAGTGTTGCACAACTGATGCATATTGTCATCAGTTGTGGCATCAGTTGCATTACGATCTAGGCTGGGATTATGTAAGCTGGACACTGGACATATGCAATCTTAGCCTTAGATTCCAACAACGTATAGTATATTCACTGCTTCTGCTTTCTTTCAGTCATATTCACATTGCTACATTTGTTACTTATATCTTCATTCTACTGCTGTTAGGAACATATGTATTCATATGTGAATGGGGTTTTTGCTGATCATTTAACCCTATGTGGCGCTGCCCAGGCTAGGGGTGTGTTTTTTTTTTTTTTTTTTACACCAATTTATTAAATAGTATATCCAATAAACTTTTACTAGGGATTTCAATTATCAAGCCTCTTCTGGTGAATTGCACCAACCCCCCCACGATTTTAAACTCTACAAATCATATGCTATACCTCGGCTGGCAAGCTCCAGTGCCGAAACCTGGAGGCTACACCATCAATTTCATGCCTGCATAGTGTTTGTGTTTGTTACACAACCCA
This sequence comes from Hyla sarda, assembly GCF_029499605.1. Classification (NCBI taxonomy): domain Eukaryota; kingdom Metazoa; phylum Chordata; class Amphibia; order Anura; family Hylidae; genus Hyla; species Hyla sarda. The sequence goes on from NC_079189.1 coordinate 529,354,729, forward strand.
AAAAGGTGAGCACTTCCCTACCTAGTGGAATCAATACACCTTTATTTCCATATGGTGGTAAACATACTGCCATATGAGTGAAGCAAAGAACAAAGAAGGAAAGAACAGAGATGGCACTCACCACATCAGAGGTAACGGTAATGCTTTATTTCGGTGACCGGCAGACTACAGCATAGGCGTTCCTCCTCCCTATGCTGTAGCCTGCCGGTCACCGAAATAAAGCATTACCGTTACCTCTGATGTGGTGAGTGCCATCTCCATTCTTTCCTTCACATTTTTGCACTGAATTCTGGATTGATCCCCCTGCTAGAGTTTATACGGATTAGGTGTCCAGTGCATCATCATTGGGTTTGCTGCAGTTGTGCCGAGCGCTCTGTCTTTCACATACTGCCATATGAGAAGCTCTGCTTTCTTTTTTTGTTTGTTTAGATTTGATCTGTCCTAACAGGGCACAGGGGCACATTTACCTTAATCTTGATCTGCTGGTAGAATACAATTAGTTAACACATCTTGTGTGACACAGTCAGAAGGGGTTAATAACCGCACAGTATGCTCTTTGTAATGAAATTGGCTGGTTACAAGACAGCAGAACTAGATTTTAGCTAGAGCATTCATCTTTCCTAGGGCCTAACTGTGGTTCCTAAGGACATGACTTACAGCATAGGAAAACAAAAAAGAATGATCAGAGAAAAACATGCGAGCATGTATCAATACTGGATGGTAGCAAGAATGAGATTAATCACTCACCATTAGATGACTAGAACCAGAGACAATGGAATAAAGGATGATTCAGCACCAGCAATTACACATGTGACAATTTGCAATAGGCTGGAGCAACTTCCAAATACAAATGTGGTATCCCGGTACCGTATTATATACGTTACCTGTATAGAGGTCCCCATATCCAGAGTCCCTAGGACGTCGGGGTCCCTCTTTTGTAGATCTCCCCTTGTCACCTCACATTTAGTCTATGACTATATAGTCGTTCTATTCAATATTAATATAAGTATAAGGATATATATGTATATATTTAGTTATCTACCTGTTCGGAACTAGTGTTGCTCGCGAATATTCGCAATTTTATTCGCGAATATCGCATATTCGCGAATTCGCGAATATTCGCGAATATAGCGCGAATATTCGCAATTACGAATATTCTTTTTTTTTTCACAGTACACATCACAGTGATCATCCCTCTCTGCTTCCAGCTTGTGTGGTGTAAAGAAGGCTCTAATACTACTGTGTGAGACTGGTGTGCGAATTTTCGCATATGCGAACATTTGCATATGCGAATTTCGCATATGCGAATATTCGCTTATACTAATTTTTGTATATGCAAATGTTCGCATATGTTACTTTTCGCATATGCGAATATTCGCATATGCGAAAATAAAACGAGAATATTACGAACATGCGAATATTCGCGAATATGACGAATATTCGTCCATATATTCGCGAATATTCGCGAATTCGAATATGGCCTATGCCGCTCAACACTATTCGGAACGTAGCAGGACCTGCGGGTCACGTGGTTAGGTTGAAACTCTATGGTTTTTGCTTCAGGACCTTTGGAGGTTCCTGTGACGTATCACCCACAATGCAATGTAACGGTGAGTGACAGTCGTTACGGGCCAATCCAAAACGGCCGGCCCCTGCCCATATAAGGGACCCGCGCCATCTTGATCACTCTCTTGGGTTGCTGACTCTGGAAAAGGTAGGACCTCCGCAGCTTACAAGACAATTTGCTAGGCCAAAGCCTTGCTGTCTAGGCCTCTAACCTAGCGGATAGACTAAGCAATTCCCCGCTACTCATCGCAAGATCACTGGGCCTAATTACTCCCCTAAATCCAGCGGATCTCTGCTATACAATCCTTCAGAAGCTAAATTGGGCTTACCTGATCCCAACCGACTGTCAATCGCTGCTCGAGTTTTATGTAAAGAGACTTTGTTATCTGGACTATGACTGTTACTATATGCACAGAAACTCCTCAGTAAATGTTCCTGCAAGTTTTCAGTTAACAGCGGTTGTGGGCAATCCTTTATTTCTGCATCACCTATTGCTCTTGGGAAGGGTGTCAATAGGCCTATCAAGAATACAGCATTTAACCCTCACCCTGGCGTCACGAGTGACAAGGGTTAACAGCGCCCTTAATTATCCTGCACAGCAACACCCTAAATACCCTACACTCCCACAAGACAGTATCCTCTCATCCGCCACCACACAAATATCAGGATTACTGAAAGAATAAAGAAATGACCTAAGAACATAGACAAGTATAGAACTGGAGTGATTTGAGACATACTGAGACAAACTCCCTACAAGCCACAAAGTAATGGGCAAGCAAAGGCTAACCAATGGAACTCCACATAAATTTAATCAGGCCTGACCAATCGAGATCACCTAATCCATTGATCTGGATCAGGATATTAGACTGCAATAACAACTGCCTCAAGTAAACTGAACTAGAGGAGAATGGAAAAGAGCTAGATAATTTTTCACCATTGAAAACTACAGCTCCCAGAACGACTTAAAGAGATACACTGGAAAACATTTTCTTTTAAATCAACTGGTGCCAGAAAGTTAAACAGATTTGTAAATTATTTCTATTTAAAAATCTTAATCCTTCCAGTACTTATCAGCTGCTGTATGCACCACAGGGAGTTTTTTTCTTTTTGAATTTCCTTCCTAGTCTGACCAGAGTGCTCTCTGCTGACACCTCTGTCCGTGTCAGGAACTGTCCAGAGCAGGAGAGGTTTGCTATGGGGATTTGTCTGACTATGGACAGCTCCTAAAATGGATAGAGGTGTCAGAAGAGAGCACAGTGGACAGACAGAAAATAATATAAAAAAGAAAAGAACTTTCTTTGGAGCATACAGCAACTGATAAGTACTGGTAGGATTAAGATTTTTAAATATAAGTAATTTACAAATCTCTTTAACTTTCTGGCACCAGTTGATTAAATTTTTTTTTTTCCAGCGGAGTACCCTTTTAAGCAGTAGTAAGGTTATGCTGGGAGTTGTATTTTCACTCATCATAACTGTAGAACTTACAAGTGACTATTATCAGTGACTACAGGTGACGTCTTCTCTATAGTCTTTCCTTTATCTAATTCAGATGGAACATACTGCCAGGACTTGTTCCAGCTAAATCTCTTTACAGAATGTGATGCCCAGATGGCTCCTCACTATGTCAGCGCATTCTGATCCTCTATATGAAAACAATTATTATTATAAATCTTACCCTCCACCGTACCCTCAATATAAATCTGCCACATACTGTACCCTTTAAATACAATACTGTCACACACTGAACCCACTGAATATAATACTATGGCACACTGAACCCACTGAATATAATACTATGGCACACTGAACCCACTGAATATAATACTATGGCACACTGTACCCTCTGAATATAATACTACCACACACTGTACCCTCTGAGTATAATACCACCACACGCTGTACATTCTGAATATAATCCTACCACACACTGTACCCTCTGAATATAATACTACCACACACTGTACCCTCTGAATATAATACTACCACACACTGTACCCTCTGAGTATAATACTACCACACACTGTACATTCTGAATATAATCCTACCACACACTGTACCCTCTGAATATAATGCTACCACACACTGTACCCTCTGAGTATAATACCACCACACGCTGTACATTCTGAATATAATCCTACCACACACTGTACCCTCTGAATATAATACTACCACACACTGTACCCTCTGAATATAATACTACCACATACTGTACATTCTGAATATAATACTACCACACACTGTACATTCTGAATATAATACTACCACACACTGCACATTCTGAATATAATACCAACACACACTGAACTTTCTGAACATAAACCTGTGAGACACCATACCCTCTAAATACAATGTGAATTCGGGTAGAAAAACAGACATGGTGCACATCTACAATCTTGTATAATGATCTGATTGCTTCTCAGCATAATATCAAAGACTAACAGGTTGTTAGTATACATTTTTGATCAAAAAGTACAAGCCCACTCGCCACGTCAAGGCCACCTATTTAGAGTGGGTCCCTAACGTCCCTAGCATAAAATGGCGCAGCACGGGGCGGCGACCACCACAGCCGCGACACCAGTGTCCACAGGGGGGAACGACCCACTGGCAGAGCGGCCCCAATGCCACTCAAACCAGTCTATGGGCCGCACCCCCCGCAGACACAGCGCCACACCAGTGTGAATAAGGTGTAATAGCTCACTTATCATGCTCTCCCAGTCAGACTGGGAGGCTGCTAGGAAAGAAATGGCCCATGTGTAGCTAATTACTACTTATATAGGGTTCGGCTGAGGGGGTGGGGAAGAGTGCAGCACATGTTAAAAAAAAAAAAAAAAGGAGGGGATAGAAAACACAGTGTGAATTCGGGTAGAAATTTTTTTTGTTTGAACATGTGCTGCACTCTTCCCCACCCCCTCAGCTCAACCCTATATAGGTAGTAATTAGCTACACAAGGGCCATTTCATTCCTAGCAGCCTCCCAGTCTGACTGGGAGAGCATGGTAAGTGAGCTGTTACACCTTGTTCACACTGGTGTGGTGCTGGGCGGCGTCCGTTGCTGCCGTGGCGCTGTGTCTGCGGGCGGGTGCGGTCCATAGACTGGTTTGAGTGGCATTGGGGCCGCTCTGCCAGTGGGTCGTCCCCCCCCCCCCCCCCGTGGTGTCGCGGCGGTGGTGGTCGCCGCCCAGTGCTGCGCCATTTTATGCTAGGGACGTTAGGGACCCACTCTGAATAGGTGGCCTTGACGTGGCGAGTGGGCTTGTACTTTTTGATCAAAAATGTATACTAACAACCTGTTAGTTTTTGATATTATGCTGAGAAGCAATCAGATCATTATACAAGATTGTAGATGTGCACCATGTCTGTTTTCTACCCGAATTCACTCTAAATACAATACTACCATACACTGTGCTCTCTGAATATAATATTACCACACACTGTACCCTCTGAATATACTACCACACACTGTGCCCTCTGAATATAACCCTGCCATACAGTTCACCCTCTGAACCACAATACCACAACAGCAGTAGCACCCCTCAATATTCGTTAGCTGATACTATTACCACAGGGGGGGATTGGCGGTGTTGCTGGTGGATGATGGGGGTGCTTCTGCAGGGGGGGGGGTGTTGCTGGTGAATGATGAGGATGCTACTACCCCCCCTGGCAGTAGCCCCCCATCATCCACCAGCAGGATCTGCTGATGGGGGTGTTGCTGGTGGATGATGAGGGTGCTACTGCTGGAGGGGAGGGAAGCATTAGGTAGGTAGCATAGTTTCCCCACATTAGGTAGTAGTTTTCCCACATTAGGTAGCAGGTTCCCCACATTAGGTAGCATAGTTTCCCTACATTGGATAGCAGTTTCCCCACGCAGGAAGATGTCAGTGATGTCACTTGTCAGTGATATCACTGCTACCTAATGTGGGGAATCTATGCTACCAGATGTGAGGAAACTATGCTACCTACAACACAGACCCACGCAGGAGGTCATCAGTGACATCACTTGTCAGGCCGCCGCACAGTTTCCCCACATTAGGTAGCATAGTTTCCCTACATTAAATAGCAGTTTCCCCACATTGGGTAGTGTACACCCCCCTCCCCTCGACACACACACACACACACACACATAGACACAGACAGACACACTCACCTGGCCTGCACAGCACTTCTCTCCGGCGACTGCCTGACGAAATGAAGTCACTGACGTCCTCCTGCTTGGATCTGTGGAGGTAGGTAGCATAGTTTCCCCACATTAGGTAGCATAGATTCCCCACATTAGGTAGCAGTTTCCCCACATTAGGTAGCATAGTTTCCCCACATTAGGTAGCAGTTTTCCCACATTAGGTAGCAGGTTCTCCACATTAGGTAGCATAGTTTTCCTACATTAGATAGCAGTTTCCCCACATTGGGTAGCATACACACACACTTCCCCCCCCCCACCCCCGACACACACACATAGACACAGACAGACACACTCACCTGGCCTGCGCAGCGCTTCTCTCCGGCGGTGGCCTGATGAGTCTGTGGAGGAACGTCACTTGCGCGACGTCCCTTATTAGACTAGGGCTGGCCGCCGGCACAATTGAAGGGTGCACTGTATGTCAGAGATAATGGGGATTCTATCGGATGGGGGAGGGTTGGTGCTATCGGGGTTGTGTCACCCCAATAGGGTGCGCCACTGGATGTAGTGAGTTCTTCATTCTTGCTAGACCTGGAATGAACAGGTTTTCTTTATAAAGAACAGTTGAAATAAACAGTAATTCCATAGAAATACATACTGAAAAACTGATCCAGGTAAAACACCCTCAAAAGACAAGGGGACACTACCGCTGAATGGAGAAAAAAAGGTTTAGTCTCCAGGGGTGACAAGCCATCTTTACCATAAGAACGGTGAACTTATGAAACATTGTACCTCAGGAACTGGTCACAACAGGAACAGTTAAAGGAGTAGTCCAGTATTGGAGTAGTCCAGTACATGCATTCTCAATACAGCGCTATGGCAGAGCCGGAGATTGCCAAAGGCAGCGCTCCGGCTCTCTCATAGATTTGTATTGAGGAGCGTGTCAGCCACCGCTTCATGCGGTGGTCAATACGCCCCATTCCAGCGAACTGCCGGAGCCTGTTACGCCCACTCTCATAGACTTGTATTGAGGGAGCAGAGCGTGAAGTCACGAGGGAGCTGGGTCGTGACCTCAGGATACTCCGGCCCCTGTATCGCCCATCATCAGGCATAGATCGAACTTCACTCTGTGCAGCAGATGACAGGAGAGTGCTGCAGGAGAGATTGCAGGGTTCCCAGCGGGGGGACCCCCGTGATCAGACATCTTGTTTGTCCCTTATCCTTTGGATAGGAGATAAGATGTTTAGGGATGAAGTACCTCTTTAAACGGCTTCAAAACAGGGTTAGATACAGTCCTAGGTCAAAATAATATGAATGCATACGCAGAAATATAAAATCACACCCCTTCCCCTTTATTCACCCTCCCATACCCCTTCCCTTCAATTCCTTTGTGCAGAAAAGGGGTGCAGTTGCCCATAGCAAACAATCAGAATGCTTCTTTAATGTTTCAGAGGCCTTATCAAAAATGAAAGAAGCGATCTGATTGGTTGCTATGGGCAACTACACTACTCTTCCTCTACTCAGGCTTTAATGAGTCTCCTCAATATCTTCTGTCATACTTGGATGTTTCAGATCATTAACCCCTTAAGGACCAAGCCCATTTTAACCTTTAAAGTGTACCTGTCAGATCCAACAAAATTTTATTTTTTTTAATATATCACTCAGTATCTAATCCTGACCATGTACATCTAATTTTTGGCGCCATCATCTGCACTTTTTATTGATACCACATTTGCATATATAAAACTTTTAGATCATTTTTTATAAAAAAAAAATTGGAATAAAATGTGACAAAAAAGCAGAATTTTTAGACTTTTTTTTTACATTTTCGCCATTCACCGTAAGGGATCATTAACATTATATTTTGATAGTACAGACATTTACGCATGCGGCGATACCAAATATGTTTATAAAAAAATGTTTACGCTTTTTGGGGGTAAAATGGGAAAAACTGACAATTTTCATTTTTATTGGGGGAGGGGATTTTTACACTTTTAATGTCCCCATAGGGGACTATCTATAGCAATACTAGTATAGTAATACTGTTCAGTGGTATGCATAGGACATAGCACTGATCAGTATGATCGGTGATCTTCTGCTCTGGTCTGCTCCATGTCGGAGGACAGAGGCAGGTGAGGGGACCTCTGTCCGCCATTACAGATGATCGGATCGCTGTGGCAGCGATGCGGGCAATCCAATCATCTATTTTAACATGCGCATTGCCACAGATGCCATGATCTGTACTGATCACGGCATCTGAGGGGTTAATGGTGGACATCATCTCGATCGCGGATGTCGGCCATTACCGGCGGGTCCCCGGCTGCTGATAGCGTAAAGTACTGCCAAACCAGGATGTACATTTACGTCCGTGGCAGTTAAGGGGTTAAACAACTTTTATTATTTGACAAAATGCTGTATATAAAGAATGATTTCCTTTATTGAACAGAAAATACTGTGGTCGAGCCGTGCCAGGAGTAACGACCTGGGTGTCGCCTGCAGCTGCAAATCCATCCCGCTTTGTGGCGGGCTCTGGGGAAAACCAGCGGCACCTTAGATTCTGCTCCCTGGTACGGTCCGAGTCATCTGTCACACAGGTCCAGCGGATCCACATACACTGGAGTTCCTGTCTTCAGAAACGTGAGTGTTACAGTTATGACTATAAATATGTGATAGGAAATCTTTTTTAATCGCTGTGTCCTTAAGGGGTTAAAATACTTGGCTTTTTACAAATATGACCATCTATCATTGACTGATACATAGGAACTGCATTGTGAAAGTGCTGGACTATCAGGTTATTTGCCCTGTATTCTGGCATGGGTTTATTTCTGTTCCATGTCGGATTAACATAATTTTACAATACAATTATTAATCGCAGCCCATCTGATAACATTTTGCTGTAAAAATAATGTCAATGGCCTGGAATGAAGCTCTTTAGCATGCTCCGCATGTTTGTGGCTGATTATACTATTATACATTTATGCAGATGGTAGATTAGATGAATTTAATCAGATGAGTATATAATAGTAATTATTCAGCACTCAAAGTGCTGAGGCATTAACCTTTGCACCTTTATGTCCTCCCCTTTTCTAGTTTTTTTCTTCTCTACCTTCCCTATCCTTAATCCTGCATTCCCCAACTATAACAACTTGTGTACATACCAGATGTGCGTCATATAGTTATTAATTCCTGCTTGTCCGATGCACTTATGTAGACATTCGTTTTATTACTGTCAGCACAACGTCTTATAAAATAATGTAATATTCTGCCTGTAAGTATTTATTTACTGCAGTTAATGTCTCTGTGTCCAATAGATGGCAGCAATGCAACATCAAATCTAGTCAGACCCCCTTAACATATTCGAATAAAGTCAAAAAGAAATATAGCCAGATCACTGCTTGTAACACGTTAGTTGTTTGACGAGCACTTTGTCATTGGTATCCAGGAGCAAGGAGAAGGTCGGGACGTTATCCTCGATATAGCAATAGAAGAGAAAAGGGTTCCAGCTCCCCGGAAAATCATAAGGTATTCATAAAAAAATGAAAAGTCCAAAATTTAATTAGTCCATATTAAAATCCAAACAAAAACACCCAGTGCAGATAAAAACTCAACGCCGATGGGTTTCGGACTAACTAGTCCTTAGTCATGGCAAGGAGAAGGTATACACCTTAGCCTTATATACCCTATATCAAAAAAACACATGGTTTGAGAAAACCTGATCCGCATCTGTAAGTCGGCGTCTGCCGTCATTTCCTGGGCGGATGCACTTTTACTACTTGGTCATTAACCCCTTTGGGGGGGGGGGGAAAGGATTTTGTATATATATGTGCATATCTAATAAATTGATTGCACTTGGAGGAAACAGGCATACAAATACATAAGTGAACTTAATGACTCGTACCAATCAAAAACTTTTAGAAAATCTAGCCAATATAATCAATAAAAATATGAAAGGTCATTGCGGAAGTTTAACCCCTGCGGGTAGCGAGAGTCCAATCTAAGTAACCAGAAGGCTTCCCTCTTGAATACCGCATGCGACCAGTCCCCCCCTCTTTGAGGACGGGGCACACGCTCAATACCAATTACTTGGATATATCTTGTATCCCCCGCATGGACTTCCGCAATGTGTTTGGTCAGACCTGACATAGCACGAGAACCACCAAAATCATTCGCCTTCATATAGAAGTGTTCATAAAACCTCTTCTTCAATTTCCTCGAGGTGCAACCTATGTACTGCAAATTGCACTGAGTGCAAGCTGCTGAATAAACCACGTGTGGTTTCACAATTAATGAACAATTTTATATTGAAAACTTTTCCGTTTGCTGAAGACTTGAATTGTTTCGTACATGCCATAAAACTACATAGGTTGCACCTCGGACGTGATCAGCTGTAATTGCCCACTGCCAACACTCTTTTGTATTACTTTCTTTGAAATCACTAGTAGACAATCGTGCTTGCAAAGTTCTACCTTTCTTAGCCACAAACCTGACCCCATCATTCAACACCCTACAGACCTCTTCATTTTCATACAATACCGGTAGGTGTTTTTGTAGAATATTTTTGACTTTGTCAAAATGGACACTATAAGGGGTAGAAAAAGTAACTGGGTATTTTTTATATGTATTATTTGGATAAATATTCCTATTTCTCCTATTCTTCCCCTCCTCCGTGTCCAGATTGTCCGAGTCAAGAAATACACCACGGTCCTTGCTGTCAACTATACATTTTGCTCTATTTAAAATGCCAGTTCCATAACCTCTTTTTCTCAATCTAGTTATGATATCACTGCAGGAATGTTGATACAATGCATCATTTGATGAGGCTCTTTTAGCTCTAACAAACTCTCCTATAGGGAGATTACGAATAGTATGTTTGGGGTGGCAACTGGTGGCTGCAAGAATTCTATTCCCAGAGGTTGGTTTTCTATATAGTTTGGAACATATACATTTATCTACAGGATCCCCTGTCAAAGTAATGTCCAAGAAATTAATTTCACTACCACCCCATTCCAGGGTAAATCTCAAGTTCATTGAATTATTATTAATGTATTCAAGGAAATCATTTGTCCTTTCACTACCTCCGGACCACACTAGGAGGAGGTCATCCACATATCTGCCATACCATCCTATATAGGATGAGAATGGATTGCTGGCAGAATATAGATGACTCTCCTCCCAGTACGCCATGAACAAATTAGCCAGAGTGGGCGAGAACTTAGCGCCCATAGGACAGCCCGAAACTTGCATAAAATAATCATCATCAAACCGAAAATAATTGTGTCTCAACAAAAAATCCATTACCTCCAAAATATATTTACAAAGTATCCCATCATAATTACTATATTTTCTAATGTGGTATTCCACTGCTAGGAGAGCTTCTGGATGGGGTATACAGGAATACAATAATACAACATCACATGAGACCCAAGCATTTTTTCCATTTCATATTTTTTATTGCGGACAATAGGGATTTTGTGTCCTTAATGTACCCTAAGGTACTTACAGCAAGAGGTTGAAGCAAGCTATCAACCCAGGCACCCAGTCTTTCCAGCACTGCCCCTATACCAGCAACAATAGGTCGCAATGGAGGGGGGAATTTGTTCTTATGAATTTTGGGCAGCGCATGGAAGACTGGGCATACCGGAAAAGAAGGTGACATATATTCCTGCTGCTGTTTTGTAATAACACCTAGATTATAACCCTCCAGAGTAATTTGTCTAATTCAATTTTTATACCTTGTACTGGATCACTGGTTATACGTCTATATATAGATGTATCCTCAAGCATGTCAATTACCAACTTTCTATATAGAAGCCTGTCAAGGATGACAACGGCTCCTCCTTTATCCGCTTCCCGTATAATGATTCCCTTATTCTCTTCTAACTCTTTCAAAGCAATTTTTTCATTTTTGGTTAAATTATCAGTTTGTGACCAGGCATGCTCTGTTTCCAGGTATTTCAGATCTTTTTCCACCCTGCTTTGAAAAATGTCCATGGAACCAGTACGGGAATTGATCGGGTAAAAACCCTGGTTTGAAGTATGGAATAGATTTTTTGTGTCCCTGATTTTCATTTCGGTAGTCGAAGACTGTCCCATATCTTGAAGATCAATCAGGTCCAACATAATTTTTTGCTCATGAAAGGTGACATGTAGTGGTAGTTTACTAATACCCTGATTGTTGAGACAGTTATAAGGTTCTTCATGTTGTATCATTGTATTCCTGTATACCCCATCCAGAAGCTCTCCTAGCAGTGGAATACCACATTAGAAAATATAGTATCTACGATGGGATACTTTGTAAATATATTTTGGAGGTAATGGATTTTTTGTTGAGACACAATTATTTTCGGTTTGATGATGATTATTTTATGCAAGTTTTGGGCTGTCCTATGGGCGCTAAGTTCTCGCCCACTCTGGCTAATTTGTTCATGGCGTACTGGGAGGAGAGTCATCTATATTCTGCCAGCAATCCATTCTCATCCTATATAGGATGGTATGGCAGATATGTGGATGACCTCCTCCTAGTGTGGTCCGGAGGTAGTGAAAGGACAAATGATTTCCTTGAATACATTAATAATAATTCAATGAACTTGAGATTTACCCTGAAATGTGGTGGTAGTGAAATTAATTTCTTGGACATTACTTTGACAGGGGATCCTGTAGATAAATGTATATGTTCCAAACTATATAGAAAACCAACCTCTGGGAATAGTATTCTTGCAGCCACCAGTTGCCACCCCAAACATACTATTCGTAATCTCCCTATAGGAGAGTTTGTTAGAGCTAAAAGAGCCTCATCAAATGATGCATTGTATCAACATTCCTGCAGTGATATCATAACTAGATTGAGAAAAAGAGGTTATGGAACTGGCATTTTAAATAGAGCAAAATGTATAGTTGGTGTATTTCTTGACTCGGACAATCTGGACACGGAGGAGGGGAAGAATAGGAGAAATAGGAATATTTATATTTATATAATACATATAAAAAATACCCAGTTACTTTTTCTACCCCTTATAGTGTCCATTTTGACAAAGTCAAAAATATTCTACAAAAACACCTACCGGTATTGTATGAAAATGAAGAGGTCTGTAGGGTGTTGAATGATGGGGTCAGGTTTGTGGCTAAGAAAGGTAGAACTTTGCAAGCACGATTGTCTACTAGTGATTTCAAAGAAAGTAATACAAAAGAGTGTTGGCTCAAAACAGTGGGCAATTACAGCTGATCACGTCCAAGGTGCAACCTATGTAGTTTTATGGCATGTACGAAACAATTCAAGTCTTCAGCAAACGGAAAAGTTTTCAATATAAAATCGTTCATTAATTGTGAAACCTCGCATGTGGTTTATTCAGCAGCTTGCACTCAGTGCAATTTGCAGTACATAGGTTGCACCTCGAGGAAATTGAAGAAGAGGTTTTATGAACACTTCTATATGAAGGCGAATGATTTTGGTGGTTCTCGTGCTATGTCAGGTCTGACCAAACACATTGCGGAAGTCCATGCGGGGGATACAAGATATATCCAAGTAATTGGTATTGAGCGTGTGCCCCGTCCTCAAAGAGGGGGGGACTGGTCGCATGCGGTATTCAAGAGGGAAGCCTTCTGGATACTTAGATTGGACTCTCGCTACCCGCAGGGGTTAAACTTCCGCAATTACCTTTCATATTTTTATTGATTATATTGGCTAGATTTTCTAAAAGTTTTTGATTGGTACGAGTCATTAAGTTCACTTATGTATTTGTATGCCTGTTTCCTCCAAGTGCAATTAATTTATTAGATATGCACATATATATACAAAATCCTTTTTTTGAATTTTTTCCCCAATGGGGTTAATGTCCAAGTAGTAAAAGTGCATCCGCCCAGGAAATGACGGCAGACGCCGACTTCCAGAGGCGGATCAGGTTTTCTCAAACCATGTAGTTTTTTGATATAGGGTAAATAAGGCTAAGATGTATACCTTCTCCTTGCCATGACTAAGGACTAGTTAGTCCGAAACGCGTCGGCGTTGAGGAGTTTTTTTCTGCACTGAGTGTTTTTGTTTGGATTTTAATATGGACCAATTAAATTTTGGACTTTTCATTTTTTTTATGAATACCTTATGATTTTCCGGAGAGCTGGAACCCTTTTCTCTTCTACCCCTTAACATATGACACCCAAAAACAATGTTGGCAGGCTTCACTGTTAATCTAATATGGCTAATCTCCTCCTGCCTTTTCTGCACAGATGGGGATACGTGGATAGGGTATGTTGGATTCCAAGGTAAAGGGATGTCATCCTAATAAAACTGCCAAAGCTATGATATTTGTGGATGAAATAATAATAAAATGTGGTACAGAAGATCAAAAAAGAGATTGAAGATTTCTGTTAGCAAAAAAACCATATTACTGTAAAAACATTATGTACTATCTATTCAAACCAATACTGTGCTTCAATTAAACTGATCAATAACAGTTCTATCTACCGTCACGCAGTAATATACGTACAGTTTATTAAGTGACTAACTATTGATGTCTTCTCTGATCAGAGTCATCCTTTTTCCTTTTCTTCTCCATCCAGCTCAGACCATTAGGAATCATTCTTCCAGGTAAATCTCTTCTTTTCAGCATCTTAAATGGGCACTGTCACTAACCTTTTTTTATATGTTGTAGTACTGATTTTACTTATTTTACTTTAGTACTTATTTTACAATTGAAAGCCGGCCACTAGGGGTCTCCCTCCTAGTGGCAAGCTGCAGCCTGCTGTGACGTCACTACTGAATTAGGACTGATGCCGGCCGGGCAATTGGTCCTAATTCAGTCAGGGTGCGCTTGCTCCCGGCCTGTCAATCAGACAGGCGGGAGCGAGCGCTGAGAACACAGAGGATGTGCGCATTGGCTCCCTGGCCTCACACGCCGGCCCCGCCTCCCGGCATATACGCGCAGCTGCTGCTGCCGCCACTGTCCTGCACTCCTGCACTTGGGTATATCTTTTTCGGGTGAGGGAGCGGGTTGCGCGGAGGGCTTCGGGGGAAGCGTGGTTCGCGGTGGCTGCGGCCATGGAAAGATATTGTTTTCAACACAGGGTGCTTCCAGTTGTTTCACCACTACAACTCCCAGCATGCCCTGACAGCCAATAGATGTCATAGCAAGCTGGGTGTTGTAGTGGTGAAATAGCTGGAGGCACCCTATATAGATGAGCTAAGGGCAGAAGTCGGCCCCCTGCAGGCATCAGTGATGTCGCCCCTGCTGGGGAAGTCTGCCTGGTAAGTGAGCACACTACCAGGTAGACAAAAAGGCATTTCTAACATAGAAAAAAAAAATTAAAGGGAGGGGGTTAGGGATAGATGGGCAATAGGCAGGGACAGAAAAAAAAAAGGACCAAGCCCATTTTCACCCTAAGGACCTGGCCATTTTTTGCACATCTGACCACTGTCACTTTAAGCATTAATAACTCTGGGATGCTTTTACCTTTCATTCTGATTCCAAGATTGTTTTTTCGTGACATATTCTTCTTTATGTTAGTGGTAAAATTTTGTCGATACTTGCATCCTTTTTGGTGAAAAATTCCAAAATTTGATGACCCTCTTCTTATAAGGAAAATGGACATCCCAAATAAATTATATATTGATTCACATATACAATATGTCTACTTTATGTTTGCATCATAAAATTGACATGTTTTTACTTTTGGAAGACATCAGAGGGCCCCAAAGTTCAGCAGCAATTTTCCAATTTTTCACAAAATTTTCAATATCAGAATTTTTCAGGGACCAGTTCAGATTTGAAGTAGATTTGAAGGGCATTCATATTAGAAATACCCCAAAAATGACACCATTATAACAACTGCACCCCTCAAAGTATTCAAAATGACATTCAGAAAGTGTGTTAACCCTTTAGCTGTTTCACAGGAATAGCAGCAAATTGAAGGAGAAAATTCAAAATCTAAATTTTTTACACTTGCTTGTTCTTGTAGACCCAGTTTTTGAATTTTTTACAATGGGTAAAAGGAAAGAAATTGCCCTAAAATTTGTAACCCAATTTCTGTCGAGTAAGGAAATATCTCATATGTGTATGTCAAGTTCTCTGTGGGTGCACTAGAGGATTCAGAAGGGAAGGAGCAACAATGGGATTTTGGAGAGTGAGTTTTTCTGAAATGGTTTTAGGGTTGGCATGTCACATTTAGGAAGCCCCCATGGTGCCAGAAAAGCAAAAAGAATCCCCACATGGCTTACTATTTAGGAAACTACACCCCTCAAGGCACGTAACAAGGGGTCCAGTGAGCCTTAACACCCCACAGGTGTTTGACGACTTTTCGTTAAATTTGGATGTGTAAAGTAAAAAAAAAATTTCATTAAAATGTATTTTTTTTCCCCAAATTTTAAAATTTTACAAGGGTAATAGGAGAAAATGTCCACCAAAATTTGTAACCCCATCTCTTCTGGGTATGGAAATACCCCATGTGCGGACGTCATCTGGGTATGGAAACTACACCCCTCAAGGAACGTAACAAGGGGTACAGTGAGCCTTAACACCCCACAGGTGTTTGACAACTTTTCGTTAAAGTTGGATGTTTAAATGAAAAAAAAAATTCATTTTTTTTTCTCCAAATTTTACATTTTTACAAGGGGTAATAGGAGAAAATGCCCCCCAAAATTTATAACCCCATTTCTTCTGAGTATGGAAATACCCCATGTGTGGACATCAAGTGCTCTGCTGGCGCACTACAATGCTCAAAAGGGAAAGAGCACCATTGATCTTTTGGAGAGAGAATTTGGTTGGATTAGAAGTCGGGGGATTGTGCATTAACAAAGCCCCTCGTGGTGCCAAAACAGTGTACCCCACCATGTGACCCCATTTTGGAAACTACACCCCTCACAGAATTTAATAAGGGGCCGAACAGTGGGCGTAGCAAATAAAAAATAAAATTTTCCATTTTCACAGACCACTGTTCCAAAAATCTGTCAGACACCTGTGGGGTGTAAATGCTCACTGTACCCCATATAACATTCTGTGAGGGGTGTAGTTTCCAAAATGGGGTCACATGTGGGGGGGGGGGGGTCCATTGTTCTGGCACTATGGGGGCTTTGTAAACACACGTGGCCTTCAGTTCCGGACAAATTTTCAAAGCCCAATGGCGCTCATTCTCTTCTGAGCATTGTAGTTCGCCCTCAGAGCACCATACATCCACATATGGGGTATGTTCTTACAAATTTGGGGGGCTTTACTATTTTCCCTTGTGAAAATGAAAAATTTAGGGTAACACCAGCATTTTAGTTAAAAAAAGGTTTTGTTTTTTTCTTATCCAACATTAATGAAAATTCGTCAAATACCCCTTGTTACATTCCGTGAGGGGTGTAGTTTCCAAAATGGGGTCACATGTGGGTATTTATTTTTTTGCGTTTATGTCAGAACCGCTGTAAAATCAGCCACCCCTGTGCAAATCACCAGTTTAGTCCTCAAATGTACATAGTGCGCGCTCACTCCTGAGCCTTGTTGTGCACCCGCAGAGCATTGTACTCCCACATATGGGGTATTTCCGTACTCAGGAGAAATTGCGTTACAAATTTTGGGGGTCTTTTTTCCTTTTACCTGAAAATAAAAAGTATGAGGAAACACCAGCATGTTAGCATAACATTTTTTTTTTTTTTACACTAACACTAACAGGCTGGTGTACACTCTAACTTTTCCTTTTCATAAGGGGTACAAGGAGAAAAAGCCCCCCAAAATGTGTAACACTATTTCTCCCAATTACGGAAATAACCCATATGTGACTCTAAACTGTTTCCTTAAAAAATGACAGGGCTCCAAAGTGAGAGAGCACTATGCGCATTTGAGGACTAAATTAGAGTTTGCTTAGGGATGGACATAGGGGTATTCTACGCCAGTGATTCCCAAACAGGGTGCCTCCAGCAGTTGCTAAATGCCTGGCTGTCCGGAAATGCTGGGAGTTGTTGTTTTGCAACAGCTGGAGGCTCCATTTTTGAAACACTGCCGTACGATATGTTTTTCATTTTTATTGGAGGGGACAGTGTAAGGGGGTATATATGTAGTGTTTTACCCTTTATTTTGTGTTAGTGTAGTGTAGTGTTTTAGGGTACATTCACACGGGGGGGGGGGGGGGGGGGGGTTTACCGGGAGTTTCCCACTAGGAGTTTGCGATGTGGTGGAAAATTAGCCGCAGCTCAAACTTGAAGCAGGAAACTCACTGTAAACCCCCCCCCCCCCCCCCCCGTGTGATTGTACCCTGTACATTCACATGGGGGGCAAACCTTCAGCTGTTGCAAAACTACAACTCCCAACATGCACTGACAGACCGTGCATGCTGGGAGTTGTGCTTTTGCAACAGCTGGAGGCACACTGGTTGGAAAACCTTCAGTTAAGTTCTGTTATCTAACTCAGTATTTTCCAACCAGTGTGCCTACAGCTGTTGAAAAACTACAACTCCCAGCTTGTACTAATGGCCGAAGGGCATGCTGGGAGATGTAGTTATGCAAATGCTGGAGGTACGCAACTACAACTCCCAGCATGGCGAGAAAGCCGTTTGCTGTTCGTGCGTGCTGGAAGCTGTCGTTTTGCAAGATTTAGAGGGCCACGGTTTAGAAACCACTGCACAGTGATCTCCAAACTGTGGCCCTCCAGATGTTGCAAAACTACAAATCCCAGCATGCACAGACAGCAAACTGCTGTGTGGACATGCTAGGAGTTGTATTTTTGCAAGATCTAGAGGGCCACAGTTTAGAGACCACTGCACAGTGATATCCAAAGTGTTGCCCAAAGTGTTGCCCTCCAGCTGTTGCTAGGAAACACACCGGCTTCCGTAGTCTGCAGCACGCCGCACCAGGGAACCAGACGCACGTCATCACCGCCGCTGATCGTCGCTGCCGATTGTAAGTGGACCTTTGGCGCCGTTCACCGTTGGTTCCCTCGTTCTGTCCGGACTGCAGTGGGTCGGCAGAGCGGGGGAACAGAACGTTAACCCCCCCCGCCCCCGATCTGCTATTGGTCGTCGCTTCTGAATGACCAATAGCACGGATAGGAGGGGTGGCACCCCTGCCATCTCACTCCTATCCCTTCAGGGGGATCGTGGGTGTCTTGGACAACCCCGATTCCCCTTATTCTTCGGGTCACCGTAGACCCGTACGACCCGGAATCACTGCAAATAGTCGGGACCCCCCCTGGGCATTTGCACAGGATGCCTGCTGATAGATATCAGCAGCCATCCCGGTCCCCGCCCGGCGCGCGGCGGGGACTGAAATTCTTACCGGTGTACAGGTACGCCCTGGGTCCTTAAGTACCAGGGAGCGAAGGCATACCTGTACGCCCTGGGTCCCTAAGTGGTTAAAGAAATAGTGCGGTATGGACTATTCTTATTCTATCCTGCCCGGGTTACAAAAAAAGTGAAAATAAACTTTCACTTACCTTCCCACGTTCCCCCAGAGCTCCACTACAGCTGATCGGTCGGCCGGGTTGTCTTCTTCCTACTTCCCATAGCCCGGATGGTCACACGGCGCTTCAGCCTATCACCGGCCGCAGCGATGTCCGGCTTCGGCCGGTGATATGCTGAAGTGCTGTGTGACGTTTCCGGGCTAAGGGAAGTAGAAAGAAGACAGCTCAGCTGACCGATCAGCTGTAGCGGAGCTCCGGAGGAATGTAGGAAGGTAAGTGAAAGTTTATTTTCACTTTTTTTGCAGCCCCGGCTAAATAGAATAAGAACAGTCCATATCGGACTATTCCTTTAAACTCTGTATTTTTCCAGTGCCCTTCCCACCTCTATACAATCTCCTCATCTTTAGGCCGCAAAACTATAATAATGCCCCCTGAAGTCCCGCACAGTAAAAATGGGAAAGTTACCAGATTTCCCATTAGTGGGGTACTCCACTGGCCAGTGTTCAGATCATTAAGTTCCGAACGCTGTGCGCACACTGCAGGGTCAGCCACTCCCCCTCGGCCATCACGCCCCCTCCGATAGACTTGCATTGAGGGGGCATGGTGTGATGTCCCGAGGGGGGGTGACCGACCCCCGCAGTGCTCACACAGTGTTTGGAACTAAATGTTCCGAATGCTGGTCAGTGGAGTACCCCGTTAAGTAGGCATACAGTTCCCCCATAGGTAGGTTAGGTACATATTGTTGACGGTAGTTAGTTCCACCATAGGCAGAAATGTCCTCTGGTAGGAAGCTCCCCCTCCTGGGTAAATGCATCCTTAGGTCGGTAGAGAGATCTCCCCTCCCCCCCCCCACTCAGTTGGTAGCCAAGTAGGTAGGTCGCTAGCCAGATAGGAAACTAGGTTGGTAGCCATGTAGGTAGCTGTGTAAGTAAGCTAAGAATGTCCCTAGCTAGGTATGTAGGTAGCCAGGTATGGAAGTATAAAAGGGAGTCAGCTGAAATGTCGCTTTCTTTGGATGGAATAAAGCTACACTTTTTTTCACCATAACCTTGCTTGAATGCTGCAACATTTTTTCTTTTATATCTTGAAGAGTCCTGGACCAAGACTGTTTAGTTTGCTGGCACCTACACCTATGCATCTCGGTAGTGCTGTTTCTCAACATTGGATATCAGGTATGGAAGTAGGTATTATCTAGGTAGCCAATTAGCTAGGTGGGTAGCTATGTAGGTAAGTAGGTAGTCAGAAAACTATTGTTACAGGTAGGGAATCAAACACCCCCTTCCCAAGATGCCAGGATGAAAGAGGGAAGAAAAACCCTTAAAAATGTATGCTTACCTCATCCCACGCAGCAATCTCCACCGCAGTACAACCTGGCCGCATCTTTCTACCTCCCCAATGCAGGTGCGTCAGGGTGGGGGATCATGGTCTCCTTTCAGTGTAGGCCACAGGCCTTACACTGTGAGGAAGCTTTCAATTGTATGCACTTGTGCACATACAGCTGAAAGTGATACTCGTATGCCTGGATTCCTCATTAGCGAGGGCACATCGGGCAGGCCCCCTTCCTGCCCCAAACCCTTTGGCAGTGGCAAACCTATGCTTTGGCAGCCTGCCCCCCCCCCCCCCCCCATATATACACCACTGACTGAGGTACAGCAGATACTGGTCCAAGATATTACTTTCTATTAGAAATCAGTCCAGTGGGATCTGGAACCTGTATCCATTGAAGACTTGCTCTAAAATAATTTGGCATGATTATACAGGGTGGGCCATTCGTATTGATATACTTTAATAAAATGGGAATGGTTGGTGATATTAACTTCCTGTTCGTGGCACATTAGTATATGTGAGGGGGGAACTTTTCAAGATGGGTGGTGACCATGACGGCCATTTTGAAGTCGGACATTTTTAATCCAACTTTTGTTTTTTCAATAGGAAGAGAGTCATGTGACACATCAAACTTTTGGGAATTTCACAAGAAAAACAATGATGTGCTTGGTTTTAACATAACTTTATTCTTTCATGAGTTATTTACAAGTTTCTGACCACTCATAAAATGTGTTCAATGTGCTGCACATTGTGTTGGATTGTCAATGCAACCCTCTTCTCCCACTCTTCACACACTGATAGCAACACCGCAGGAGAAATGCTAGCACAGGCTTCCAGTATCCGTAGTTTCAGGTGCTGCACATCTCGTATCTTCACAGCATAGACAATTGCCTTCAGATGACCCCAAAGATAAAAGTCTAAGGGGGTCAGATCAGGAGACCTTGGGGGCCATTCAACTGGCCCACAACGACCAATCCACTTTCCAGGAAACTGTTCATCTAGGTATGTTCGGACCTGACACCCATAATGTGGTGGTGCACCATCTTGCTGGAAAAACTCAGGGAACGTGCCAGCTTCAGTGCATAAAGAGGGAAACACATCATCATGTAGCAATTTCGCATATCCAGTCACCTTGAGGTTCCCATTGATGAAGAATGGCCCCACTATCTTTGTACTCCATATGCCACCCTATACCATCAATTTTTGTATTCCAACAGTCTTGGAGGGATCTATCCAATGTGGGTTAGTGTCAGACCAATAGCGGTGGTTTTGATTGTTAACTTCACCATCACATAAAAGTTTGCCTCATCACTGAACAAAATCTTCTGCGTAAACTGAGGGTCCTGTTCCAATTTTTGTTTTGCCCATTCTGCAGCACCTGAAACTACGGATACTGGAAGCCTGTGCTTGCATTTCTCCTGTGGTGTTGCGATCAGTGTGTGAAGAGTGGGAGAAGAGGGTTGCATTGACAATCCAACACAATGGGCAGCACATTTAACACATTTTATAAGTGGTCAGAAACTTGTAAATAACTCATGAAAGAATAAAGTTATGTTAAAACCAAGCATATCATTGTTTTTCTTGTGAAATTCCCAATAAGTTTGATGTCACATGACCCTCTTGTTCTTGAAAAAACAAAAGTTGGATTCAAAATGTCCGTCTTCAAAATGGCCACCATGGTCACCACCCATAGTTACATAGTTACATAGTTAGTATGGTTGAAAAAAGACATACGTCCATCAAGTCCAACCAGGGGATTGAAGGGAAGGATGTAAGGGGATAAGGGAAAGGGATGTAGTTTTATAATTCTGTATAAGCATTAATGTTATTTTGTTCCAGGAATGTATCTAACCCTGCTTTAAAGCTGTTAATTGTTCCTGCTGTGACCAGTTCCTGAGGTAGACCGTTCCATAAATTCACAGTCCTCACGGTAAAGAAGGCGTGCCGCCCCTTTAGACTAAACCTTTTCTTCTCCAGACGGAGGGAGTGCCCCCTCGTCCTTTGGGGGGGTTTAACCTGGAACAGTTTTTCTCCATATTTTTTGTATGGGCCATTTATATACTTATATACGTTTATCATATCCCCCCTTAAACGTCTCTTCTCAAGACTAAACAATTGTAACTCCTTTAATCGCTCCTCATAGCTAAGATGTTCCATGCCCCATATTAGTTTAGTCGCGCGTCTCTGCACCCTTTCCAACTCCGCAGTGTCCCTTTTATGAACAGGCGACCAAAACTGAACAGCATATTCCAGGTGAGGCCGTACCAATGCTTTATAAAGGGGGAGTATTATGTCCCTGCCCCTCGAGTCCATGCCTCTTTTTATACATGACAATATCCTGCCGGCTTTGGAAGCAGCAGCCTGACATTGCATGCTATTTTGTAGTCTGTGATCTACAAGTACACCCAGATCCTTCTCTACCAGTGACTCTGCCAGTTTAATCCCCCCTAAGACATACGACGCATGCAGGTTATTAGTACCCAGATGCATAACTTTACATTTATCCACATTGAACCTCATTTGCCAAGTGGATGCCCAGACACTTAGTCTATCCAAGTCATCTTGTAACTTATGCACATCCTCTATAGACTGTACTGTGCTATAAAGCTTGGTGTCATCTGCAAAGATAGAAACAGAGCTGTTAATACCATCCTCTATATCATTGATAAATAAATTAAACAGCAGCGGGCCCAGTACTGAACCTTGGGGTACACCACTAATAACCGGGGACCAATCAGAGTACGAATCATTTACCACCACTCTCTGGGTACGATCTATGAGCCAGTGTTCAATCCAGTTACAAACTAAAGTTTCCAAGCCCAAGGACCTTAACTTATCTGTCAGATGTCTGTGAGGGACAGTATCAAACGCTTTGGCAAAATCCAGAAACACTATATCCACAGCCATTCCTCTGTCAAGGCTTCTACTCACCTCTTCATAAAAGCAAATTAGATTGGTTTGACAACTTTTATCCTTAGTAAACCCATGCTGGCTATCACTTATAATACTATTATCCCCTATGTATTCCTGTATGTAATCCCTTATAAGTCCTTCAAACAATTTACCCACAATGCACGTTAGACTTACCGGTCTATAATTGCCTGGCGAAGACCTAGAGCCCTTCTTGAAGATTGGTACCACATTAGCCTTGCGCCAGTCCCTTGGCACAATACCAGACACCAGAGAATCTCTAAATATCATGAACAAGGGTACAGATATTACTGAACTTACCTCTCTAAGAACTCTTGGGTGTAGTCCATCCGGCCCTGGAGATTTGCTTACATTTACTTTACTTAACTTACCTTGTACCATCTCTACATTAAGCCAGTTCAATACATTATATGATGTGTTACCAGCACTGACCTGACCAATGTCAGCTCCTTCTTCCATAGTATATACAGAACTAAAGAACCCATTCAGTAGCTCCGCCTTCTCTTGATCGCCCGTGACAACCTCCCCATTATCATTATTAAGGGGTCCTACATGCTCTGTCCTTGGTTTTTTTGTATTTATATATCTAAAAAAATATTTAGGATTAGTTTTGCTTTCTTCGGCCACCTGTCTCTCATTTTGAATTTTTGCTGTTTTTATTACATTTTTACAGATTTTATTAAGCTCCTTGTACTGTTTAAATGTTATAGCTGACCCATCAGATTTGTATTTTTTGAAGGCTATTTTTTTGTTGTTTATTGCTCTTTTAACCTCATTTGTCAGCCATGTAGGATTTAGTTTTAATCGTTTATATTTGTTCCCCTTTGGTATATATTTAGCTGTATAGTTATTTAGAGTTGATTTAAAGATGTCCCATTTACCTTCTGTATCAGTATTTGAGAACACCTCCCCCCAGTCTATGTCCTGTAGTGCAGCCCTCAGCCCAGGGAAATTTGCCTTTTTAAAGTTATATGTTTTTGCTTTCCCCGTCTGTCTTTGTTTTCTACATTTTAAGTCAAAAGTAACTATATTGTGGTCGCTATTACCAAGGTTTTCCCGCACAGTTACATTACCAACCAGCTCTGCGTTGTTGGAAATGATCAGATCCAACAAGGCATCACTTCTTGTTGGGTCCTCCACAAACTGGCCCATAAAATTATCCTGCAATAAATTTAGGAATTTTCTCCCCTTTGTAGTTTTAGCCAACCCCCGGCCCCAATCTATATCTGGATAGTTAAAATCTCCCATTATTACCACTGTACCTGCCCGGGCGGCCCTCTCTATTTGTTTATACAGCCGACCTTCTATCTCTTCAGTGATATTAGGGGGTCTGTAAATTACACCAAATATAATTTTTTCAGTATTTCCCTCCTTTTGTAATTCTACCCACAGTGATTCCACCTCCTCAGAATCATCACACACTATGGCATCGTTCACACTGACTTTCATACCACTTCTTACATACAGACAGACTCCACCACCTTTTCTGTTCATTCTATCCTTGCGAAACAATGTAAACCCCTGCAGATTAACAGCCCAGTCATGCGAGGAGTCCAGCCATGTCTCAGTGACCCCAACTATATCAATATGTTCCTCCAGTATCAAGGCCTCAAGCTCCCCCATTTTATTTGCTAGGCTTCTGGCATTTGTGAACATACACTTTACATTTCCATTAAGTTTTACACATATAGTCTCACTAATGGGATTTTCAGAGTTATTGGGGTTAATGTCATTTTTTGAGTTATAAGGGCTAATTGTACTATTTAAGTTATTGGGGCTAATGGGATTTTTTGAGTTATTGGGTCTAACGTTATTATTTAAGTTATTGGGGCTAATGGGATTTTTTGCGTTATTGCGTCTAACGTTGTTATTTAAGTTATTGGGGCTAATGGTATTTTTTGAGTTAATGGGGCTTATTGTAGTTATTGAGTTATTGGGGCTAATGGAATTTTTTGAATTATTGGGATTACAATTTTTCGGGCTACATTTATTTTTACAGCTGGTTTGTAACGCATGAATCTCCTTATCCACTGTTCTTAACCTCCCCCCACAGGACTCCTCTCCACCCGCCATTATGTCCTGACCCCTCTCTAACCTATCCATCCCACTGTCTGCTTTCTTTGCTTTATTATCCTCCCCCCACTCACCTAGTTTAAATACTCAGCCACCCCTTCCAGGATTCTCTCCCCCAGCACAGCAGACCCCCTTCCATTCAGGTGCAAATTATCCGTAGAATAGAGTTTGTACCCCAATGAAAAGTCAGCCCAGTGCTCTAAAAACCCAAACCCTTCCCCCTCACACCACGACTTAAGCCATGCATTTAACTCCCTAAGCTCCCGCTGTCTTTCCTGCGATGCGCATGGCACAGGAAGTATTCCAGAGAACACAACCTTAGAGGTCCTTCCCTTCAGCTTGGCACCTAGTTCCTTGTAATTATTCTTCAAGGACCTCCACCTACCATGTATTCTGTCGTTGGTTCCCACATGGACCACGACAGCTGGGTCATCCCCAGCCCCCCCTAGTAATTTGTCCACCCTTTCCACCACATGCCGAACCCTGGCACCAGGGAGACAGCAAACCATTCGGTTGAGGTGGTCTTGGCGACAAATTATTCTATCCGTCTTCCTGATTATAGAGTCCCCTACTACAACTAACTGTCTTGGCCTACCTGCGTTACCATCCCCCACACTACTAGTTGAGCTGTTCCCCCGGCTGTTAGGGAGACCAGTATCCACTAGGGTTGCCATCTCTGATACTGAGGCCCTCGCATCATCGCCCAACTTGGCAATTTTACTTGGGAGATCAGAAGCAGAAGTGACCTTCCTTTTCCTTGCCCCCTTTCCAGTCCCTCTAACTACATTAACCCAGCTCCCTACTTGGGCCTCCTGGCTAGTTTCTCCAACCTCCATTTCTGCCCCACTAACTGCTTGCTCTGTAAGATTGTCAATCGCCCTCAATGTTGCATTTTGCTCCTCTAGATCTCTAATACGAGCTTCCAGGTGGGCAACATGCTCACATTTGTCACAGCGGTATTCACCCTGAAGCTGCTGCTCCAGAGATGTATACATGTGGCACAATGTGCACTGAAGAAAACCTCCAATCCTGCTGTCCATATCCTTGGTGACAAACAGCTGTTATTAACTATTAAGAAAAACTACTTTTATCAAGGGAGTGTAATACTTACAGTTACAGTGGGTCCTGCTTACAACTCCTGCTTTCTAAACTTCTGCTTATAAAACTTCTCAAATGTAACACTTAATAATACCACACTTTAGAATACAGACCCAGCTTCAGCTAGACTCAGTCAGACTTTAAAAGTTTCCCCCCTCACATATGCTAATGTGCCACAAACAGGAACTTAATATCACCAACCATTCCCATTTTATTAAGGTGTATCCATAGAAATGGCCCACCCTGTAGTACTGCAGAGTTCAGTAATACAGGGGACTTTGGTTAGCACTCAAATATCAAAAAAGTAGGAAATATTTTTCTGAGGCTACCACACAAAACACATTGGGGGAGATTTAACGAAAACTGTCCATAGGAAAAGTTGCTTAGTTGCCCATAGTAACCAATAAGATCACTTCTTTAATTTTTGAAATTACCTGTTAAAAATTAAAAAAGCAATCTGATTGGTTGCTATGAGCATCTCAGCAATTTTTTCTCTGGACAGGTTTTGATAAATCTCCCCCAATGTTGAATCAAAGTCTCCTTTTCGTTACCTCTTCAAAATAATGGATTAAAGTCATATTAGTGTTTGTGGAGACAGAAAGCAATTCTCACGATCTTTACCGTTTCAGGCGATTGTATGAAGGCAGAGACGCCCTGGCACCCATGCTAACTGGCAAATGCCAGGAGCTGCGCCGAAGAGCCGGAAACACATGGGCCGGAGGAACTAAGTCCCGAGCCGCGGCCGCTGCAGCGGCCGGCCCGGGACCCTGCTGAGCCTGTGCTGTGTGCAACGCAGCTCGGCCCCTCCGCCCCCCAGCAGCAACACGCAGGGGGCTAGCGCTAAGTCGTGCTGGAGGCTGGGACTGTCTGGTGGTCCGACGACCACCCGCAGCTGAAGGAGGGACAGGCAAAATACCTGCAGAGCAGGAGGGATTAGCAGCAGCAGCGGGGTCCCCAATCTCGGCAAGCAGCTGGGGCAGGAAGGCTGAGTCAGCCAGTACCCGCTTCCGGATCACGGACCACAGTAACTCGTCAGCCATTGGAGCACAGAAACCCTTCACTCAATGCTGGTGAGTCAAAGAGGATCAGTCTGGGCAGGGAGGGTGCTAATATAATTTATGGGCGTACCCAAATACCTCCCCTCCTAACAAGATAAAAGTGGCAGGTGGGAAGTAAGAGGGCGATCAAACACCCACCAACCCCTTGGGCTCTCACTGAACCCCTTAGGTCCCTGCAGTCAGGGTTACCTAAACCTATGCGGCCAGGTAACCTAGATATTAGTGTTTGTGGAGACAGAAAGCAATTCTGACGATCTTTCCCATTTCTGGGGATTGTATGAATCACATCAGGTCTAAAAACACATCTCCTTGCATTCTAGAAAAAAATGTAAGAAGCAAAGCACTCTGTCAGTGTAATCCTAAGGCTAGGCTCAGACTATGGAATCTCCGGGCAGAAAATTTCCGCCCGGAGATTCTGAGTGCGGCCAACGCTGACTGAATGAGTCGGCGCTAGGACCACGCAGACGCTGCAGTCTCTAATAGACTGCAATGTGTTCCGCACGAATTTCCGCCTGAAAAAAGAGCAACGCCATTCTTCAGGCGGAAATTTCCAAGTGGATTTTCCGTTCACAAATTCCGCTTCACAAATTCCGAAGTGTGAATTTGTGAACGGAAACCCATTCACTACACTATGCATTTTAGCAAGCAGAATTTCCGCCTGCAATTTGTAGGCGGAAATTCCTTAGTCTGAACCTAGCCTAACTCAGTTGCATCTAGATATTATTGAAGTTGGGTTGTTTAATCCCCCCTTAGACAAATAGTGTAGTACATACTTTCCTTTTAAACAGCACATCAGTCTCTCCAGTGTGGATGACTTACTGTGAACTACAGAAATACATCATTGCAGTTTAGGGATTTATTGGTCACATGATATGCTCCCCAGTCAACTGCTACGCAGAAGGGCATGGTGGACAGGGGGCCCGGTTAGGAACCAAATGCACCCCAATCCACCTCGCCTTTATAATCTGCTTGTTAACTGGGGAATCCAGGAAACTTGCCCTAGATGCCCAAGTTAGGAGCACTACTTTGGTGTAGGCCTCACACTGCTTACCAATGTCTGGTAGTTGTCTCCTTTCAATTGAAAAAAACAGTTGGCATTGTAAAGGGATAGTCCAGTGGTGAAAAACTTATCCCCTATCCTAAGGATAGGGGATAAACGGCGGCTGACATGCCCCCTCAATACATCGCTATGACAGAGTCGGAGATTGCGAAAGACAGCGCTCCGGCTCTGCCATAGAGTTGTATTGAGGGGGCGTGTCAGTCGCCGTTTCGTGCGGTGGTCAACATGCCCCCTTCCCGGGCTGTCGGGGCCCCTGTGATCTGAAACTTATCCCCTACCCTTAGAATAGGGGATACGTTTTTCACCACTGGATATCTCCCTTAATGTAAAACAAAAATACACTTGCTAGATTGAATTCATTACTGGACCTAAAAGTGGTCAATATTACTCCTAGCTAAATAAATAAATCAATTGTACACAAAATTTGATGACTCGCTCTTGCAAATAGGTGCAGTAGCAGTACAGAGGCACGGAAGCAGTATTTTCCAAATTAAAGTTCAGTGTTTTGTTCACACTTGTCACACAGTTAAATACGTACCTTCAGTCCGGCTCTCCGTTCCTTCCGAAGGTCTTCTTCTATCTTCAGTGAATTGTGCCCTGGAGGTAGGCCCGCCGGGTGAATTTGAATATTCATGCGCGCTGGTTAAGTGAGTGCAATAAAATGGAGGAAAAAAGCGGAGGTAGCGCCGGGTGCGGTGTAGGTCTTTATCCGGTATAGGTGGGTACCCAGGTGGGGGGAGCGTGTTCCTTGCTGGTGATGGTAGCTTGGTATGCAGGCCAGCAGCGTGAGGACGGAGCCCAGAGGAGAGTCCGTAGAGTAATGTAGAAGTATTGGAGAGAAAAAGATGCGTTGGCGCTCCCAAGGAAGTAACCCAAGTCGTGGGTATTGATGCAAAATAATTTATTCTTACAGCATAAGAAATCAAAGAAAATAATAAATATAAAGCAAGACACATTTTGGGAGTCACAGCTCCCTTTTTCAATTACAGGTGGTTGCTGTATTGCAAGGTAACAGGTATATGTGTTTAAATGCATGAGAAAATGGCGCCAAAACCAGGTGAGCTGGTGACGTCATGTGGGGTAGATGCCGGGGCCAGGTAGGGGCCGGGCATTAAAGACCTAAATAATAAAACATATTCAAAGAAGGGGCATGAAAACCACATAAAACATGTAAAAAACCATAGGTATAGTCTTTTACAGGAGTATCTGGAAGTTCAAACTGAACCGCGAGAATTGTTCGTGGTGGCGACCAATCAGGAAGCTGTCAGCGTCCGTGGGACCAATCAGGAGGCAGTAGGAGGAGGCTATCTTCGCTGTGCAGGGTTGCCGCTGTGGGGAATGAACGGAGACAAGCCCTTTGTAGCTGATTAGCCGCTTGCTGCGAGAGGTGAGGAGGTGGCCAATCAGGAGCGAGCCGTACTATGCTGAGTACAGTTAGGATGTCATAGGGGAACATGGGCCGTATGGGGATAAGTCTAAAGAGAGTGGGCGGGGTTGCTGATTGGCTGTCCGGGATCTTTAGATGAGCCAATCAGAGGGGGGACGTATAAGTCCAGGTTGCGAGTCTTAGTTGCTGGTGGCGGTGGAATAAAGTTCAAAAAAGTTCAATTACGTCAGCCAATCGCTGTTAGATCAGGAAATTGTCATTGGAGCCCGGAACGTAATTTCCAAGTACGTTCCGGGCTCCGATGACAGCCGTACCAGATGCCTCCTCACAGCTGCACCAGATGCCTCCTCAATGCTAGACAAGCCGACAGCAACCCGCCGTTTGGGGAAGGGAGAGACCACCTGTCTCTCCCTTCCCCGTCTACCTCCCTACTCCCTTACAGGTTTCCAGCTCCTCCATGACAAGTTCCGAGTGTGCTCCGGACTTCGAGATCAGATGACAGCCCGCCCGGACGATGATAAAGTCTGACATCGGCATCTTGACAGCACTACAACACATCCTTCTTCGTGATTGGTCACCACCTGGACCTGCCCAGCAGCTATTGGTCGTATTATTCAAAATGGATTTGCCGCCGACGCCTCTAGGAATCTCCCGGAGAGGATAAACACGTCTTCACTCTGATTGGACGCCACCCGGACTGATCTAACAGCGATTGGCTGACGTTTTTGAACTTTGTTCCACCGCCACCAGCGACTAAGACTCGCAACCCGGACTTATACGTCCCCCCTCTGATTGGCTCATCTAAAGATCAGCTACAAGGGGCTCGTCTCCATTCATCCCCCACAGCGGCAACCCTGCACAGGGATGACAGCCTCCTCCTACTGCCTCGTGATTAGTCCCACAGATGCTGGCAGCTTCCTGATTGGTCGCCACCACAGACAATTCTCGCAGTTCAGTTTGAACTTCCAGATACTCCTGTAAAAGACTATACCTATGGTTTTTTACATGTTTTATGTGGTTTTCATGCCCCTTCTTTGAATATGTTTTATTATTTAGGTCTTTAATGCCCGGCCCCTACCTAGGCCCGGCATCCACCCCACATGACGTCACCAGGTCACCTGGTTTTGGCGCCATTTTCTCATGTATTTAAACACATATACCTGTTACCTTGCCATATGGCAACCACCTGCAATTGAAAAAGGGAGCTATGACTCCCGAAAAGCGTCTTGCTTTATATTTATTATTTTCTTTGATTTCTTATGCTGTACTGTAAGAATAAATTATTTTGCATCAATACCCACGACTTGGGTTACTTCCTTGGGAGCGCCAACGCAGCTTTTTCTCTCCAATACTTCTAGGTTACGTGAACGGTCAGTAGGTGCAAGTGCTCACGTGATCAGTGACCATGAATATTCAAATTCACCCGATGGGCCCACCTCCAGCACGGAATTCACCGAAGATAAAAGCGGATCTTTCAAGGGCCCGGGTGCCAGACTGAAGGGACATATTTAACTCACTGACCCCGCATCGGTCTCCTCTTCACCCGCACTATAACCCAGTGTATTAGGTATAGTGTGGGTGAACAGGAGGACCGTTTTTCTTTAAATCACCAGTTCTGTAACAAACGCTAATGAATCATTTAGGAAGTCAATCATTTTTCATTTACTCCTTTATTTACATGATTACATTTGTGTTATCATGGGAAAAGAATGATTTAGCCCTGACTCTCATAGACATACATTGTATGTGGGCAGCACATCCTTATTTGCATGGGAAAATGTGCTGCCGACAAATGTAGATTTTAATGTAGGCATAAAAGATGTGAAGGGATTAAGGTAATTGAATTACCCTTGATGAGATTATTAACCCCCTTTAGAATGTGGTCTGCCAGTGCAAGTGTACATGATAGAGGGGTGTCAGTTTTAGGAACTAAAATGGAGTGACCCTCTGGCGAACTAAAACTATTCATGTATTAAATTAACTTGCCAGTCATCTAAATAGTCACCCATGTAATAATCCATTATCTGAGGCGTTACTAGCACTAGGGGTCCCCGTTTCCATTTCAGGTCAGCCTCCTCAGCAATGCTTAGGCCTGAGGACTGTGTCAGAACATAGACGGCAGACAAAATCAGAGCCTTATAGCATGCAAATTCTCTAGCTCTTAAATTACAGTATACTTGCAGACTTTTGTTGCATTTATTACCATATTTGCTGCAAAAAAAAAATCTTATATATCTATATATCCTATGGCACCATGTAGGATAGCTTAGGAATAGACAGGGAGCAGGGGCTTGGCAACAGCAAAGGCTGAAGTCTAGAGAGTCTATATTCAGAACTAGAGAGGCCTCCCCTACAAAGATACTCAGCAGGAAATGCTCTTCACGCTGCGCTGTCACCTCTACATCTGTAAAACTTTATTTCCCACATCTCCAGTCACGTTTACCACCATACCTTTAAACCTTCTGGTGGGAGATGTGATTTAAAACTTTCTCCTTTAAACCTGACTGGTAATTTTTGGTTGAACCAAACTCTATGTATATACCAGCTGAGACAAACTAGCTATCAAATAATATTTATTAAAGTTATTTGTCCCAAAAAATGTTTTATTATTAATATTAGTATATCTATTAAGAGAGAGAGGCTGTGGCTGAAAAAAAAAGCCATACTCACCCCCTTCTACTCACTTCTGCACTTCCACCACTCTATACTGCCCAGCACACATGCCATGTGACAACTATGGCCGGTTATTCGCTACAGCACCTTGATGCCACAATCAACTTTTGAAAGTGCTTAAAATTATGCGGTATCCCAAAATTATGCGGGAGCACAGACAGAGGTCTCATACCTGCCTTTTGGCTGTGCGATCGGCGCTCCAATAGTGCAGGCAGCCTCAGCAGCCTTTACTAATGGAGCACTGATAACACTGATCAATGCTATTCAATGGGACAGCACTGTTCAGTGTTTAGTCCCCTATGAGGACTAAAAAAATGAATACCATTGTTAATTGATAAAAATGTTAATGGAATAAACGTAAAATGATCCCAACGTAAAATGTCCAGAATTGCTGATTTATGGTCCCTTTATATACAAGGAGCACATTTTATTAAAAAAAAAGTAAACAAAAAGTACCATTGAAACAAAATTGGTACCAATAAAAACTACAGATCATGGCACATAAAAATAAGCCCCCATTTCTTTGACTATACAGAAAAATAAATGTGCTATAGGGGTCAGAATGAGACAATTTTTAAGCATACTAATTTTTGCACAAAAAGTTATAATTTTTTTTTAAAGTTGTAAAATAAAACAAAAACTATATAAATTGGTTATCGTTGCAATCAAATGGACTTACAGAATAAAGAAAATGCATAAGTTCTGCCAAAAAGTGCTCTGTGTAAAAGTCAAAGCCTCCAAAAGTTGCAAAATGTCAGTTTTTTTTTTTCAATTTCGCCCAACATGTAATTTTTTTCTCTTCACCGTAAATCTAGTGTATGTCGTATATTTGGATTTTTCCCAATCATTTGATACGGTGCCACATAAACGGTTGGTGCATAAAATGGGAAGGATTGGGCTGGGGGAGAATGTGTGTAAGTGGGTAAGTAACTGGCTCAGTGATTAATGGTACTTGTGTGTAAGTGGGTAAGTAACTGGCTCAGTTATTAATGGTACTTATTCTGATTGGGTGACTATTACTAGTGGGGTACCACAGGGGTCAGTCTTGGGTCCTGTCCTATTTAATATATTCATTAATGACCTTGTAGAGGTTGAATAGTAAAGTAGCAATCTTTGCAGATGATACTAAACTCTGTAAAGCGGTAAACACAATAGAGGACAGTTGTTACGCCGAGCGCTCCGGATCCCTGCTCCTCCCTGGAGCGCTCGTGGCGTTCGTCTCTGTGCAGCGCTCCAGTCAGACCCGCTGACTGGGAGCGCTGCACTGGTGTCACCGGCGGGGATGCGATCCGCGTAGCGGGACACGCCCGCCCGCGGGTCGCATCCCAATCTCCTCACCTGCCCCGTCCTCTGGCTGTTCAGTCCCGGCGCGCGGCCCCGCTCTCTAGGGCCCGAGCGCGCCGGCTCTCTGAGATTTAAAGGGCCAGTGCACCATTGATTGGTGCCTGGCCTAATCAGTACCTGCACCTGTGCCATGTATATAAAAACCCACTTCCCCTTCCTGTCCTTGCCAGATCTTGTTGCCTTGTGCCCTGTGAAAGCGTTTAGTGTGTTCCCAAGCCTGTGTACCCAGACCTCCTGCTGTTGCCCCTGACTACGACTCTTGCTGCCTGCCCTGACCTTCTGCTACGTCCGACCTTGCTCTTGCCTTGTCCCTGTGTACCACGCCTGTCTCAGCTGGGGGTTACCTGCTGCTGCAAGTCCATCCTGCTTTGCGGTGGGCTCTGGTGAAAACCAGTAACCTGTTAGACTCCGTTCCCCTGGTACGGCCCACGCCATCACCCCACTGACACAGAGGATCCACCACCAGTGTCCTCCGCTGCATACCAGTCCGGATCCTGAAAACAGTGCACTGTTCAAATGGAACTGGATAGGTTAGAGGTTTGGGCTGGGAAGTGGCAGATGAGGTTCAACGCTGATAAATGTAAGGTAGTGCACATGGGAAGGAAAAATCCGGGCTGGGATTATGTATTTAAAGGGGTTATCCAGGAAAAAACTTTATATATATATATATATATATATATATATATATATATCTATCAAATGGCTCCAGAAAGTTAAACAGATTTGTAAATTACTTCTATTAAAAAATCTTAATCCTTTCAGTACTTATGAGCTTCTGAAGTTAAGGTTGTTCTTTTCTGTCTAGTTTAGAACTGCCCAGTTTAGAAGAGGTTTGCTATGGTGATTTGCTTCTAAACTGGGCGGTTCCCGAGATAAGTGTCATCAGAGAACACTTAGACAGAAAAGAACAACCTTAACTTCAGAAGCTCATAAGTACTGAAAGGATTGAGATTTTTTAATAGAAGTAATTTACAAATCTGTTTAACTTTCTGGAGCCAGTTGATATATATAAAAAAGTTTTTTCCTGGATAACCCCTTTAATGGGAGCACACATGGGACGACTGACGTGGAAAAGGAGTTGGGAGTCTTAGTTAACAGTAAATTTAGCTGTAGTTACCAGTGTCGAGCAGCTGCTGCCAAGGCAAATAAAATCATGGGGTGCATCAATAGGGGCATAGATGTCCACAACAAGGAAATAATTCTACCACTGTACAAATCACTAGTCAGACCACACATAGAATATTGTGTACAGTACTGGGCACCAGTGTACAAGAAAGATATAGTGGAGCTGGAGAGGGTTCAAAGATGGGCAACCAGAGTAATATGGGGAATGGGAGGACTACAGTACCCAGAAAGATTATCAGAATTGGGATTATTTAGTTTAGAAAAAAAGAAGGCTTAGGGAAGACCTAATAACTATGTATAAATATATCAGAGATCTCTCCCATGATCTATTTATCAATGGCAAAGCAAAAAGGAACCTTTGGATGGCGCTGCTGGTTCCAATGGTATAGGTAACAAACTGTAGCCAGAGATGCAGGTAGTACAAAACACTGGAAAGTTTATTGGACGAACCATAAAACAATCAAATCAGAGGATTACGCGTTTCGGGGGAGCCTCCCCCTTCTTCAGATCAGATACTGGTCTCTACACCAGTGTTTCCCAACCAGGATGCCTTTCGCTGTTGCTAAGTTACAACTCCCAACATGCTAGATGCATCCTGGTTGGGAAACACTGCTCTACATTTTACCTACAAGCTGACAGGCAACTGCTGAGTTACCGTTTTTTGCACATTTTTTCCCCCATTTTCAATAAAGTTTTATTGAAAAAGAGGAAAAAAATCTAGCAAATCCACGTCTTTCACGACTTGGCCGCTAGCTGGCGTGCTAACACGATTCCCACCCGCTCCAGGCTACGCATGCGTGCTCCAAACTCCAGGAGGAGGGGGTGGAGGAGGAGGAGGAGGAGGAGGAGGTGGCTGCGGGATTCCGTCTGGTTCCGTAGGCTGGAGGAGAGCCGAGGGAGGACACCACTACATCGGGCCGGGGCACCGGCGGGCTGTGGGCCGCATTGGAGACAATACCCGGGAGCTGTGAGCCCCTCTTCCCACCAGCAGGATGGTCATGGCGTATTTCCTGGATAATTTCTGGGTGAGCATTGGTGTGCGCCGCTTCCTGCCCGGTGTCCGGCCTCCTGTCCTCCCTTCCCTGCGGGCAGACAGTGCTTGTACCCCGGGGATGTGTATGTGTGACAGGGACCGGGCCGTGCTGCTATATACGGGGCAGGAATGGTGGGGATGTGTGCACCTATAGGTGACAGATTGTGCTGCACTACTGTAGGGGCTGTGTGTACAGTCACCTGTGCTTGTCACTTCACTATACAAAGCATTGACAACCAGTATAGCAGTGCCCTACAACCTGTGGCTCTCCAGCTGTTGCAAAACTACAACTCCCAGCATGCAGGCAGTTGTAGTTTTGCTACTGCTTTATTGCAATATGGTGTTGGTTCCAATGGTTACAATTGCAAATCTGTCAGTCAATGGCGGGGCTGTTGGTGCCCACAGGCTGGTGAGTGCTCTGTGCCAGGAAGCTGCAGCAGGTATAGCCTTGATGTTATGCACTGCTTGCCATAGAGCAGTGGTCTCCAAACTGTGGACCTCCAGATGTTAAAAAAAACTCCAATTCACAGCATGCCCACACAACCAGCAGTTGTTAAAATACCACTCCCAGCATGCCCACACAACCATTGGTTGCAAAACTACAACTCCCAGCATGTCCAGACAGCCAGTGATTACTAATGTAAAACTCCCAGCATGCCCAGACAGCCAGTGATTACTGACGTACAACTCCCAGCATGCCCAGACAGCCAGTGATTACTGACGTACAACTCCCAGCATGCCCAGACAGCCAGTGATTACTGACGTACAACTCCCAGCATGCCCAGACAGCCAGTGATTACTGACGTACAACTCCCAGCATGCCCAGACAGCCAGTGATTACTGACGTACAACTCCCAGCATGCCCAGACATCTGGAGGTCCGCAGTTTGAAGAACACTGCCGTAGAGTTATGTGCTTGGAGATTTCCATCTGTCAAATTTGACTAGACAGGTATATTCAGGAATAGACTTATTGATTCTTTCTTGCAAAAACAGCACCACTGCTGTCCTCAGGTTGTGCCTGGTATTACAGTTTGGAGCTGTTGATGTGAATGAGATTGGGCTGCAGTACTACATATGTCCTGTGGACAGGAGTGGTGCTTCTTTTTGCGAGAAAAAAGCTGGGTTTTTCTAATCCTGGGCAACCCATTTAATATGTATGATGTAGACTTAAAGGGGTTATCCTAACCTGCAGAATTGTTCCCTATCCAACTAGCTGGTCATCGACAGTCAGACCAATGTGCCCCCCTCCCCCCTCTGGTATTAAAGGGGTACTCCGGTGGAATCTTTTTATTTTTTTATTTTTTTTAAATCAACTGGCTCCAGAAAGTTAAACAGATTTGTAAATTACTTCTATAAAAAAAATCTTTATCCTTCCAGTACTTATTAGCAGCTGTATGCTACAGAGGAAATTATTTTCTTTTTGAATTTCTTTTTTTGTCTTGTCCACAGTGCTCTCTGCTGACACCTGATGCCTGTATCAGGAACTGTCCAGAGCAGGAGAAAATCCCCATAGCAAACCTATGCTGCTCTGGACAGTTCCTGACACAGACAGAGGTGTCAGCAGAGAGCACTGTGGAGAAGACAAAAAAAGAAATTCAAAAAGCAAAGCATTTCCTCTATAGCATACAGCTGCTAATAAGTACTAATAAGTAATAGAAATTAATTTACAAAGCTGTATAACTTTCTGGCACCAGTTCATTTTAACAATAACGTTTTCCACCGGAGTACCCCTTTAAGAACTGAGGTCAATTCTTCCCCAAATGAATGGAGGGGCAGCACGCATTGGATGGCCAGCTCTGTACTCATTCTTTATGGGTCTCCCAAACATTGCTGAGCAGTAGCTGCCGCTCCTTTCTTGACATCCGTGGGGGTCCCAGCTGTCAGACTCACATACATCACTTAGTTATTCCCCATGCCAGTGTATTATGGTGAGAGTTGTAGTCCTGCAACAGCTGGAGGCTCACTAGTTGGGAAACACTGCCCTATGCTGTGGACAACTACAAAATGTATATCTTGGGAAAACCCCTTTTTAAATTTGTACGGCCGGGTTCAGATGGATCAGTTTCATTGGGGTTCAGTTTCTTGGAAAGAAATAAACAAATCATTTGTAATCATTTTTTTTTCTATTTTCTAATTCAAAAGTTTCAGAGCTGAGTAGAGAAATGCAGGAGAATCTCTCCCATCTGGGGTCCCCACTAATACGCCAGATGCCTTCCTTTGCCTTTTATTTATACCGCGCCAATGTATTCGGCAGCGCTGCAGAGATTATCTGTCAAATCCTTGTCCCCATTGTGGCATACAACTAAATTCCACATTAACTTACCAGTATGGGGAGAACATACAGGCTACATGGACAGGTTGTTCTCGGGTGGATTTGTACCCAGGGCCGCAGCACTGCAGAGCAATAATGTTAAAGGGGTATTCCAGGTATTTTTATTTATATATATATATATATATATATATATATATATATATATATATATCTCAACTGGCTCCAGAAAGTTAAACAGAATTGTAAATGACTTCTATTAAAAAAAATCTTAATCCTTTCAGTACTTATGAGCTGCTGAAGTTGAGTTATTCTTTTCTGTCTAAGTCCTCTCTGATGACATGTGTTTCGGGAACCGCCCAGTTTAGAAGCAAATCCCCATAGCAAACCTCTTTTACTCTGTGCAGTTCCCAAGACCAGCAGAGATGTCAGCAGAGAGCACTGTTGCCAGACAGGAAACAACAACTCAACTTCAGCAGCTGATAATTATTTAAAGGATTAAGATTTTTTTTTAATAGAAGTAATTTACAAATCTGTTTAACTTTCTGGAGTCAGTTGATATAATTTTTTTTAATTTTTTTTCCTGGAATACCCCTTTAACCATTGCACCACCCGGCTGATCTGGAGATCACTTGTAGCATCGGCTTCACTCGGGGGGGGGGAAATGAGCAAAGCTCATCGACAGGAGGACGAGTGGGAACAGGGCCTTAAAGGGGTACTCCACTGGCCAGCGTGGAGGGGGCGTGACGGCTGTCACGCCCCCTCCACGCTGGCCAGTGGAGTACCCCTTTAAAGGGAATCGGCACCACCGCTCCAACCTGCTTGCACAGGCTTATGATATGGGTGATTCTGACTCTAGTGGATTTTATGGTTTTGTAATCTGTGTCTTGGTTTCTTCGCTGTGCCTGAAAATATGTAAATGAGGTGGCTTGGTGCACTGGGGGCCTTCTGTGACATCCATCCTACATCTTCCAGGTTAACACCCTCCTCATGTTCATCCCTATGAGATCTCGTGCACTATTGGCTCGCAGTGACTATCGGACATGTCCTGTTTATGGATCACATTTAATCTGGAAGTTTCTGCGTAACTTGTCATTTATTCATGTAAATAACTGCTTATTCTGGGCTAAGTAGTCATGTGGGCGGTCCTACTTAGTGATTGACAGCTCTCCATATGCACTTATGACTGTCAATCACTGAATAGGACCGCCCACATGACTTTGACAAGATATTTAGATCAATCAGCTTTATAACATGATGGCTGCATTTTCTATGTGACCGATTCCTTATAAACTTCACGTATACAGCCATTTTCCCATTGCATTCACTGCAATTCAGTGTGAAAAAAATGGATGGAAAATAGATTTTTTAAGCCCCAAAATACACTCCAAAATCTGTGTGTGATTATAGCTTTTCAGTTGGTTACTAGACCTGAATATGTTAGACACCGTAAATGAAATATGTATTTACAATATGAGTATTTTTTTTTATTAACTGAACATTTTTTGTTCCCTATTGTATATACTTTTGCTTTATCTGCTTGTTTCATATTTTACGTTTCTGGCGATGTTACTAAAGTACTCCTCAACAGGGAAGAGCTATGCAAAAAACTTGTTTTTAAATTTAAGACCCTTATGGCCTGAGTATTGAAACAATAAGGTTTTTTCTGTAAAATAGGGCAAAAGGGTTATTGGAGTACTCCGTTGGAAAACATTTTATTTATTTATTTATTTATTTATTTTTATCAATTGGTGCCAGAAAGTTAAACAGATTTGTAAATTACTTCTATTAAAAAATCTTAATCCTTCTTATACTTATTAGCTGCTGAATACTACAGAGGAAATTATTTTCTTTTTGGAACACAGAGCTCTCTGCTGACATCACGAGCACAGTGCTCTCTGCTGACATCTCTGTACATTTTAAGAACTGTCCAGAGTAGGAGAAAATCCCCATAGAAAACATATGCTGCTCTGGACAGTTCCTAAAATGGACAGATGTCAGCAGAGAGCACTGTGGTCATGATGTCATCAGAGAGATCTGTGTTCCAAAAAAAAAAAATTCCTCTGTAGTATTCAGCAGTAGAGATGAGCGAACTTACAGTAAATTCGATTTGTCACGAACTTCTCGGCTCAGCAGTAGATGACTTATCCTGCATAAATTAGTTCAGCTTTCAGGTGCTCCGGTGGGCTGGAAAAGCTGGATACATTCCTAGGAAAGATTCTCCTAGGACTGTATCCATCTTTTCCGGCCCATGGGAGAACCTGAAAGCTGAACTAATTTATGCAGGATAAGTCATCAACTGCCGAGCCGAGAAGTTCGTGACGAATCGAATTTACTGTAAGTTTGCTCATCTCTATTCAGCAGCTAATAAGTACTGGAAAGATTAAGATTTTTTAATAGAAGTAATTTACAAATTTGCTTAACTTTCTGGCACCAGTTGACTTAAAAAAAAATAAATAAAAAAAAAAAGTATTCCACTGGAGTAACCCTTTAAAGTGGGTGTGAATGTCCTTTTCTGCGGACGTATGCACTTTCTGTAAGCCAGGTTGGACCTGGAATACATATGTGACTTTTATGGAGATGCAACTTTTTTTCTTCATAAATAATGACTAGCGCATTTCATAAATACATGACCACTGCAAAGTAAAAAAAAAAAAAAAAAAATTACTACATGAGCAGATTTCAGAAATGTGCTTTGGAATAAGCAAAAATCAAAAAGTCGCCGCATGTATAGAAAAGTCGCACGTGTGCAGGTACATGAGACTTTTTTACGGAAAAAAAATCTACTATGTAGCTTGATAAATCTCCTTTTGAGTGGTTATGGGTATACAGCTGGGCAAGTACATAGGTCAGTGTTTCCCAACCAGGGTGCCTCCAGCTGTTGCAAAACTACAACTCCCAGCATGCACGGACAGCCAAAGGCTGTCCGTGCATGCTGGGAGTTGTAGTTTTGCAACAGCTGGAGTCACCCTTATTGGGAAACCCTGACATAGGTGTTCTGTGGATACAATATAGATGCACATCATTGGTGCCACTGATCCAGTTCCTACTGCTCTAGTGCACAGACACTTGTATGGTACTGTATACTGCAGGCACAGGTGGCCTACTCTACTGTGCTTGCTAGAAGGCGTTAGATGGACTATAAATATATATGCAGTGAATGTTTGTCTAGCAATGATCAGACCCGGTTATCACTTGAGAGTAGACGGATTGAACACACAGACTGTATGGATGGGCGTATACACTTATTAGCTTTGTGCATCATGCAGCTGCTATGCGCAAGCGAGTTTGCTTTTCAGTATATTGTACATGTGTCATATGCATTTGTTAAAGGGTACCTTTCATCAAAAAAACTTTTGATATATTATACATTAATGTATGCAGAATAACTTTCCAATAGCATGTTATTAAAAAATATGCTTCTTTCTATTTAATTTTCCACTTTGAAAAAATTACCACTAGGGGTCTCCCTACCAGTCCTTCTTTATAGATTTCAGACTCATGCAGGAGTCCTAAATCTCAGACTGCAGCCAGAACACAAACTCAGCACTGCTCACTGCCAGGGAGCAGTGTTGAGCTTGTCTGTGTCCCGGCTGCAGTCTGAGATTTAGGACTCCAGTATGAGTCTGAAATCTATAAAGAAGGACTGGTAGGGAGACCCCTAGTGGTCATTTTTTCAAAGTGGAAAATTGAATAGAAAGAAGCATATTTTTTAATAACATGCTAATAGAAAGTTATTCTGCATACATTAATCTATAATATATCAAAGTTTTTTTGATGAAAGGTACCCTTTAAACCTCCATGTTCAGTTGCCACTTGATATGCAGTTGGTGTAATTTTTGGATGTATTGGATTCCTATTTTTAAGATTACCCCAGTCCTAGATAATGTTGCCTTTTCAAGTGGCCATAATGACATTCACTCAATTTCAGGCTTTTCCCTGGTATCCTAGAAGTGACATAGAAGGGGTGGTATATTCCTGATGAAGGTGCAGAGGTACCTTTTCTTTAACCCCTTAAGGACTCAGCCCATTTTGGCCTTAAGGACACAGACAATTTAATTTTTACGTTTTCATTTTTTCCTCTTCGCCTTCTAAAAATCATAACTCTTTTATATTTTCATCCACAGACTAGTATGAGGGCTTGTTTTTTGCGCGACTAGTTGTCCTTTGTAATGACATAACTCATTATATCATAAAATGTATGGCGCAACCAAAAAACACTATTTTTGTGGGGAAATTAAAACGAAAAACGCAATTTTGCTCATTTTGGAAGGTTTCGTTTTCACGCCGTACAATTTATGGTAAAAATTACGTGTGTTCTTTATTTTGAGGGTCAATACGATTAAAATGATACCCATTATTACATACTTTTCTATTATTGTTGCGCTTAAAAAAATCACAAACTTTTTAACCAAATTAGTATGTTTATAATCCCTTTATTTTGTTGACCTCTAACTTTTTTATTTTTCCGTATAAGCGGCGGTATGGGGGCTCATTTTTTGCGGCATGATCTGTACTTTTTTTTTATACCACATTTGCATATAAAAAACTTTTAATACATTTTTTTATTTTTTTTTTAATAAAATGTATTAAAAAAGTAGGAATTTTGGACTTTTTTTTTTTTTTTTACCGTTCATTAACATTTTATTATAATAGTTAGGACATTTACACACGCGGCGATACCAAATATGTCTATAAAATTAATTTACGCTTTTTTGGGGGTAAAATAGGAAAAAAATGACGTTTTACTTTTTTATTGGGGGAGGGGATTTTTCACTTTTTTTTTACTTTTACATTTTTTTACATTTTTTTACATTTTTTTTTACACTTGAATAGTCCCCATTGGGGACTATTCATAGCAATACCATGATTGCTAATACTGATCTGTTCTATGTATAGGACATAGAACAGATCAAT
This sequence comes from Hyla sarda, assembly GCF_029499605.1. Classification (NCBI taxonomy): domain Eukaryota; kingdom Metazoa; phylum Chordata; class Amphibia; order Anura; family Hylidae; genus Hyla; species Hyla sarda. Next base: position 529,398,064 of record NC_079189.1, read on the forward strand.
GTTTTCGGTGATCTTCTGCTCTGGTCTGCTCGATCACAGACCAGAGCAGGAGACGCCGGGAGCCGGACGGAGGAAGGAGAGGGGACCTCCGTGCGGCGTTCTGAATGATCGGATCCCCGCAGCAGCGCAGCGGGCAATCCGATCATTCATTCAAATTGCGCACTGCCGCAGATGCCGGGATCTGTATTGATCCCGGCACCTGAGGGGTTAATGGCGGACGCCCGCGAGATCGCGGGCGTCGGCCATTGCCGGCGGGTCCCTGGCTGCAATCAGCAGCTGGGATCAGCCGCGCATGACACGGGCATCGCTCCGATGCCCGCGGTTATGCACAGGACGTAAATGTACGTCCTGGTGCGTTAAGTACCACCGCACCAGGACGTACATTTACGTCCTGCGTCCTTAAGGGGTTAAAGGGGTACTCCGCCAGAAAACATTTTTTATTTTTAAATCAACTGGGGCCAGAAAGTTAAACAGATTTGTAAATTACTTCTATTTAAAAATCTTAATCCTTCCAGTACTTATCAGCTGCTGTATGCTCCACAGGAAGTTCATTTCTTTTTGAATTTCTTTTCTGTCTGACCACAGTGCTCTCTGCTGACACCTCTGTCCATGTCAGGAACTGTCCAGAGTAGGAGCAAATACCCATTAGCAAACCTATCCTGCTCTGGACAGTTCCTAAAATGGACAGAGGTGTCAGCAGAGAGAACTGTGGTCAGACAGAAAGGAAATTCCAAACGAAAAGAACTTCCTCTGTAGTATACAGCAGCTGATAAGTACTAGAAGGATTAAGATTTTTTTATAGAAGTAATTTACAAATCTGTTTAACTTTCTGTCATCGGTTGATTAAAAAAAAAATAATAATGATAATAATAATTTCCAGTGGAGTATCCCATTGAAAGTTGCTGGCATACCAGCTGATTACATCCATAAGCCTCCATTAGCCTGACAGAGGTCACTAGTGTCCTTTGCTGCTATTCCATAAAAGACAGTGTGCAGTATAAAAAAGTATAAAAACCTATTTGGATGACATAGCTCTTTGTAACATGGCCGGCGATCAGCTGGCGAATGAGCAAATAATTGCGCTCCTTTACAGTGTGTGGGCAAACCATCTGATATGGCCCCTGGGTAGAGCAGAAGAGTTAAGAATTTTATTGTTTGAACTATGATATACCGTATTTATCGGGGTATACCACGCACCGCCCTATAACACGCACCCTCATTTTACCAAGGATATTTGGGTAAAAAAAGTTTTTTACCCAAATATCCATGATAAAATGAGGGTGCGTGTGTGCGCGTGTATACCCCGATACACCCCCAGGAAAGGCAGTGGGAGAGAGGCCGTCGCTGCCCGCTTCTCTCCCCCTGCCTTTCCTGGGGTCTAGAGCGCTGCTGTCGGCCCTTTTTACCCCCTGGCTGCTCCAGGCCTCCGTCGTGCGTCCCCAGCGTCGTTGCTATGCACGGCGCGGCGCTCTGACGTCATGCGCCGCGCCGTTCAGCGCATAGCAATGACGTCGGGGACGCACGACGGAGGCCTGGAGCAGCGCGGACCGGACTCAGGTAATTATGCCACCGGGGATGGGGGGAGGCAGCGGGGCAGCGGCGCCGGCAATGGGTGCCGCTGCCCCTTCTCTCCCCCTGGCTGTCGGCGCCGCTTCTCTCTCCCTGGCTATCGGCGCCGGCACCGATAGTCAGGGGGACAGAACAGGCAGCGGCGCCGATAACCAGGGGGAGAGAAGGGCCGGCAGCAGCGCTCTAGACCCCAGGAAAGGCAGGGGGAGAGAAGCGGGCAGCGACGGCCTCTCTCCCCCTGCCTTTCCTGGGGGTGTATCGGCGTATAACACGCACACAGACTTTAGGCAAAAAATTTTAGCCTAAAAAGTGCGTGTTATATGCCGATAAATACGGTATTTTATTTTTGAATTGGGTTACTGTTTTTATTATACCAATGACTTAAATGGGAACATTGCTTGTAATATGCCACCAGAACCCCCCCCCACCCCCTCCTCAGTCAAATACTTGTAATGCATGTAAAGGGTATATTATTGTTTGCTTTACATATGTATACTCAGCTGGGCCGAGCATTTATATGTGTGTGTGTGTGTGTGTGTGTGTGTGTGTGTGTGTGTGTGGTTGGGGGGACTGACACAGCTTTTTCACAACTCCAATCTTAGGGTACGTTCAAATGAGCAGATCCCCAGCGCGTATTAAGCTGCGGATCCGCTGCTGAAGGACCTCTGTACAGGTGCCTGCTTGGAGCAGCAATACGCGTCTGCAAGCAGACACACTGAAGCGATGTGCGAGTCACTGCGCATGCGCGGTGTACTCGCACACATCGTGGCCGCTCCCCATGCTCTATGAGCTAGGCCGAGAGCTGCCGCCATGTGCGAGTATACTGCGCATGTGCACGGCAACTAGCACATCGCAGTGTGTCTGCTTGTAGCGGCGGATTGCCGCTCCGAGCAGGCACTTGTAAAGGCAGCATATAGTGGTCCTTCCGTGGCGGATCCGCATCGTAATACGCGCTGGGGATCCGCTCGTGTGAACGTACCCTTAGGCTACGTTCACACTGCGGAAATTCTGTAATTCAGCTCAAATTCCGTTCTGAAGAAGGTTCCAGGAGAATTTTTGCAGATTTGCCTAATTTCAGTGGAGTTTTCGGCAGAATTTATGCGTGCTCAAAACACTGAATTCTGCCGAAATTCTAAGCCCTATTGAGTTCAATGGGATTCCACTACAATATTCAAAGACAAGTATTTAAATTTTGTGGAATGTTAAATCCCATTAAACACAATGAGGGACATTTATCAATGTTTGCTTATGTATTCTTTTTTTTAGTAATTTTTTCCTTACTTTTTTTTTGCTTATGTGCGACTTATTTATCAACTGGTTTCAGCCTGTTGATAATTTTCTTTCACGTAAGCAATTTTTCCTTTTTTTACTTTGGTAGTAGCTTTTTCTGCTCCATGTTTGAGCTGGAGTAAATTGAGTCAATTTTTAACCCGGTTGCGACTTTTTTTTGCGCAGTTGCGACTGTCGCAGTTAATAAATACCTGTCTACCTGTAGTCCATTTTAAAATTATTACTACGTAGTTAATTTTTGGAAAACTTGCTTTTCTCGCTTTTCAGTCAAAATGTTGCACGAAAAATCGCGTTGTCGCCTTTGCGACAATTATAGTAAAGAAAACCTGACTAAACCTGTTGATAAATGTCCATAATGTGCTTTTCGGGGGAATTTTAGGCTGAAACATTGTGTAGAATTCCGCACGGAAATTTTGCTGTGTGAACATCTTAAGCAGTGTTTTCCAAGCAATGTGTCTCCAGCTGTTGCAAAACTACAACTCCCAGCATGCCCGGACAGCCGAAGGCTGTCCGGACATGCTGGGAGTTGTAGTTTTGCAACAGCTGGAGACACGCTGGAAAACACGGATCTAAAAAGTCAGCTAATCCGTGCTAACCTTACCCACATTTCAGGTTTCTGGGATTGCACATGGGAAAATCCTGCTATATGGAATGAAGTAAGAGCTTACACTATGTACTATGGCTTTCTTCTGCGTGATGTCACTATTGAACTATGTGCCCTGTTAAGGGTCCCTGTGCTCTTATTTATTGACTTTCTGCCATTGACCGGTGAGATAAGGTTACAGGATATGCATACATCACATACTTCTCCCCACTTAAAGCCCCCTTAACAAAAGCATTTGTTTTCCAAGAAGTGAAGGAATGTAGCATTGTTGTACCTACATGCTGTGAGCGGAGCACATATACAGTATGGATGCCGAAATCCCCAACGAAATCCATGTTTATCCCATTTCATGTCCTTTGACTGCTCCGACTTGATGAAGCTTCACTAAGTAGCATTGTGGTATAATGATCTGTGACCCCGCTACTTCTCTGTAGGCGACATCCATTACTGCAGAAACCAAAGCCGCATGTGTTGGCTGAATAAATTGCGCACCCGGAAGATGAGCAGATGGTGTTCGATAGCGATGTCCACCGTGCCCAGAATTTCTGCACGTGAACGCCTCGTCGCCTGACTTAATGCCGGCCACGTAAATGTAACGTCATTCTGGAAAATCATGGAACTTTCCAGATAAAGATTTGGTCATCTTATAGCGTGAAATGAAGTTTCCAATTTAAAACCTAATTCCAGACACAACTGGTGGCAGGGCATCAATCTATGCCACCAGGGCTTGTGAATTATCAGTGGTAACCTCACTGGACATGCAGCATGTCTAATTATTTTGCAGATTTTCCCTATTGACTGTAAAGGAAAGTAAAAATCTGCATTGAATCTGGAATAAAAAGCATTGTTGCAGTTTTCGAACCACTGTTTTTCTCCTTTAGGGTAGGGTCACACGAAGGGCATCAGCGCCTATTTCACGCTGCCTATGCGCCATTGGCGATCTCGAGTGAGCTCCCTGCTGTGACTAGGTAAGGCTTCTTTTACACAGTGCGACAGATGGCAGGTAACACGGGGAGAATAGTGGGAGAAAAAAATACATAACGCAACGTCTTTTTCTCCCGCTACTCCCTTCAAAAAACAACGGCGCCAGATGGACCCCATAATAGTAAATGGGATCTGTCGGGACCTGTTGTTGCTCGTTGTGCCCCGTTGGACATTAAAGGCACACAAAAAAAAGTGCCTAACGGACCTTTTCTGATGGGGAAATGGCAGTGTGAAAGGGGCCTAACTGTGTGTCTGCTCGTAGCAGTGGATTTACCACTGTGCATCTGCTACCAGCAGGCACTGTGTCTACAGCAGAAAATCTGCTACTACGAGCGCACACACAGAGCTACCTGGCCACAGCAGGGAGCTCGCTCTTGTGTCTGCATCGGTGCATAATCTACGGATGCGCTCTGTGTGACTTTACCCGGTTAGCCCATGTTCACATGTTGGAATTTCCGTGCAGAATACTGCATTGGAATTCAACAGGATTCTGCTGCGCTGTGCATGCGGCAGAATTTCTGTGACAGACGTTTCTGGCACGGAAAATCCGATTTCTGTGTCTGCAGACTCCGCACGGAATGCATAGCCATCTATGAGAGTGCATTCCTGTGCGGTCCTAGTGCCAGTTTATGCCAGTGCCCGCAGTTTGAGGAATGTCTGCATGGAGAATCTCTGTGCGGACATTCGGTAGTGTGAACGTAGCTTTACAGATTCTGCAGGAAAATCAGCACTGGCAACTTCACGTTCACTATTTGGTGGGGATTTAGTATTTCCTTTTTGTGTAAATGTTCCCTGTTTTTCATTGCCAGTTTTTTTTTTTATATGAAATCCAATGTTTCCCTGTATTGTGTAAAACATAAATGTAAAGTGTCCGTCTTCCAGAAGGAAAAGAACTTGCTTTTAGAGTGAATGAGCACTTGTTGGCTTATCGCGTCCATTGTGTAGTCAATATAACTAGTGTTATTGATCACACCTCGCCCTGTGGAAATAGGGGACCTATGACTGATAATGATGAATTTAAAGGTTTAAAGGGTCACGTGATCGAGTCTTCTGAAGGCTCAGCAGACTAATGTCAATCAACAAGACCAGAGCACGTTATCTGCGGCCCGTTGCCCTATGAAAAGAGCCCTTAGTCTTTACACGCCACTTGGCTATTAAATCCCCAGTCAGGTTCTAAGGCTTTCAAAGGAGTTAAACGTTGACAAGCAGGCATTCTTCCTCCAATAGGTTGCACGAGAGTGTAAGCTCTATTCCCACATTGGAAAAGTCCTACCTAAATTCCAGTTGTACTGTGAATGACCTCTAAGTCCCCACATGCCTTAGGAGTCTTACCTTTGAGACACACACATACTAAGGCTACATCTTCATTACAATTGTGTGGTACGGCTGCCCGATCCAGCGGGGAAATGTAATAACCGTCTGCTGCCGTATCCCTGCCAGACCCGCTCTGCGTCAGATAGTGACTCCAGTCGGCTCATTTTTGGACTGTATTTCCTATGGAATAATTTTATAAACTTCAAATAATTTCAAAGTTTAATGTTGGTCTCACCATTTTACTGAGATGAGGAAAATTAAAACCAATTTACTTGTCATCCAGACTCCGAGGACATTATCTGTGAGGGGGAGGAACATTAATAGAAATCAGATAGATAAAAGTTAAATATGACCGATCTGAGAGGACAGAAACAACTACTACTTAATACCAACAAGATGGAGCATAGCCACAACCAAACTGAACTGCAACCCCCTAGAGACAGAAAGGCAGATTGTTCCTCTTTATTCAGTATTTGAATTGTGTCCCAGGATATGCTTGTTTCAGAAGATACTGGGTAACTTACAAAGAATAAACATATTATTCATCATTATATTCTCTTCCTTACTCCTTTTTTATTTTTACATTTTCTCAGGGGAAAAAAACTGCTCTGGGGAAAAAAAACCTGTAATTTCCCCCCCCCCAATTTTGTCTTTTTTCCATGCTTTTTCATCTCTAGTAACAATCAGATTGATGGTTATTGTTATGTACGAATGACCTATTTTTTCACATAAAGTAATATTCGTACATTGGAAGATTCTTTACGGAATAGTAATATAGTTTGAATTGTAAAAGTTTTTGTTTAAACAAGGCCGTATTGTTGGGCCAACAAAAAAAGTTAAACTGACTCCTACAGTATTCTACAAGATCATTTGTGAGAATAAAATGTCTTTTAAGGGTAGGGTCACACACAGGTTATATGCAGTGTATTTCATGCTGCACAGCGTCATACGCTGCGTATTCTCATATGAGCAGACACACAGAACTATGTGTAGCAGAATCCGGATCTGTGAAGGAAGTTCAGCTACGGAACTTGTGTAGTGTGCACTGAGCAGCAGAATCCTGTTGGGATCAATGGGATTTTGCTGCAAGCAAACAAATTGTGTGCATGGGCCTTCAGGCTATGTTCACACATCAGAATTTCTTTGAGATTCCACTGCAGCAGAGTCCCATTGTATTAAATGGTATTCTGCTGCACTGTGCACATGGTGGAATTTCTGTGCAGGATGTTTCAGGTGCAGAAAATCCAATTCCGGTGTCCACAGAAAGATTGAATCTGTCTATTCTTTCTGCAGACTCCGCACGAAATGCATTGCCGTCTATGAGAAGGGGCATTCCCATGCAGTCTTAGTGCCAGCAGTCTATGCAATGTCCACATGAAGTGTGAACATAGCCTCATAGTCCAGTGGTTACATGGATGAGCGTTTGTAAGCACTGAAGGAGCTGCAGCAATAGCACGAGCGTCATTGCCTCTTCAAGTAACTGATTGGCGGGGGGTGCTGGGACCCTTACATATGTGATATACAGGCCATTATCTTTATAATGCTGAATATTAATGCCCTCAAGAAGCATATCCCATAGTTAAAACCTGGGGCAATTCCTGATGCACTGTTAATAATCTATGTTCAATACTGATAACATGACCTGTATTGAAACTAAGGGACAGAAGTGCGAAACATTGGTTAATAGTATAAAAAGGATTTATAGGACTTTTCCTTAGCTTTGTGAAGGTATGTTCTCTCGGATGTAATCATTGTGTAGACGTCTAGTCTTCACGTCCACATCCCTGTAATCCTTTGATCTCCTTCCATACATTTGTGACTCTTTAGCAAGGTGTGAGTGTTGTTTCTCAGTACAATAGCTTTGTGGTATTATGGCCTCAAATTCTGAGCCTCTCCTGATTATATTAGGGAACAATATTGTATGCAATTTCCTATTCTACTGTTCAGGACCTTCAGCAGGAGGGCGGCTGTAGACTGTGGATGGTTAAATACAGTGCAGTGTGCTTAGTCTTCAGGGCATGTCCTCTAGACTCATTGGGGGGTATTTATCAATGTTGCCTGACAGTTTCTTTTTACCCTTTTTTTTAAACTTTTGTTTTTGCGGATGTGCGCCAAATTTATCATTTGGCGCACGTTGTTAGTAATTTTGACACAGACGTCAAAATCAGCTGTTTACAGCGTCTTTTACACAGAACTTACCACCACAAAGGACAGTGTATTTTACCCTGTAGAGCAGCCTTTTCAGCAGTATATCAGCAAGCGACATGAGTTATTTTCTTTTGTGAAATGGATTTTATTTTTAATTTAATTTTTTTTTGGTTACCTTTCCTAAACCTGTGTGGCCATGTCCAATGGAGGGTCAAGGTCCATCAGAGACGACCATGTCGCAGGATAGTAGTGCGCAGTCCTGGAGGTGTCGCTGGTTTCACAAAAAAAAATTTCAATGTATTTTGATGCATTTACATTTTCTGACATTGCTAGGTGTGTTTTTCCATGTACAAAATTTCTTGGTGGTGAATTGCGCCAAAAATTAGATGACTTACTGACCATAGCAAAATTCACACACAGGACCGTGTGATTTTGAGCAAGTTAAAAAAATGACAGTGGAAAGAATGTGCCAAACTTTGGCGCAAAAAGACATTGCGCCAACGTTACGGAAAACAAAAAAAACACATAAATCTGTTAAGTACTGTGGCTTGTGGATGGACTGCCATGGCTGCCCTGTGCAAAGGAAACCGTGTAATCATCCACAGGAATCTTCATAAGGCCTATTTAGATCCAACCTGTGGTTCTCCTCAGTTAAACCTGGATCAGAAAGGGACTTATCGGACTCTGGGCTTTCTGTTTTGATGGAACTGATGTACAACCGGAGAAAGATCCCAACCCTAATATGCATAGAAAGTCTCCAGACCTACTGCAATGTGTGGATATTATAGATGTGATGGCTTGTGCCCATCTGTAACCATCAGTTCTTTTGTATAATGGAAGCATGGCTGGTAATTGCCGGTCTGTATGACGGTTATCATCATTCTTGGAATGACAAGTGCTCCTTTTCTTTACACAGGACATTGTATGTTATACGTTACAGTGATTCTACCATATACTCTGGTTACTTTGTTAGAGACCCCAGTTGGAGCTTCCCTGTATGGAAAGTAGACACTTGATCTGGGCGTGCAGCATAAAATCACGTGATCAGTTGAATCAGTTTTGGTGTAAATTCATATTAGAATAGAAAAATTGAGTGACTTAGAGTTCTATTACATGGGGAGATTATCGTCCGAACAGGCCAGCAATCAGCCAACAAGTGTGCAAATTTTTTTCGGCTGACCTGGTCGCTTTGACCAGTTTTAAAAATCGTCTGTCAGCTGCACGTGTCCCCAGTACAGAAGATGTGCAGCCGACGGCTAATCGCAGAAAAGGGCCATACGACTGTTCTGTAAATGAGCGCCGGTCACAGAGACTGGCACTGCTCCTGCTTTCTAATAGGGCACTTAGAGTGTGCATCCTCTCACTATTTCTTGGTTGAGCAGTATTCAGCTCAGTACTACAATTCAGGAGTCAGACCCAGTGCCATCTCGGCCATATCAACCCAATAATACCAATAAAAAGATGCAGCGTCAGAAGAGGGTGAACCAATGTACATATCACTACTATACATTATAGGGAATTTACAACCCTACATACAGGATAGTGTATGATTGGGCACAATTTCCATCTAAAACAATTGCCCCAGAAAAACTAATGCAAAATGGACCTGAGACAGAAACAAGGTCTAAGTAATGAGTACCCTTACCCCAACGCGTTTTCACCCGTGTTTTAACAGGATCCTCAGGGGATACACAACTGGGGACTAACAGAACTATTCCCTTTATCTTGTCCCAGCAATACAAGTGAAGTCCCCACATTCCACAGTAGTAATAGCAATAAGGGCCCTCCATCTGTTTTTTTTTCTCTTTTAATTTGGATGATGTGCACTAAAATCTGCACAAAAAAATCTGCAACAAGTTTGCACCAAAGGCTGATTTAATGTGAGTGTATGGATCTCTAATGTGGACATATTTCAAGTGAAATACCGGCAGTATGTCATCAGTAAATACTCATGGGCGGCTTCTAGACAGGAGGCTGAATAACATTTTGAAAAACGGATGATAAAATGAAAATACTGATAGAATACGGATCAAATACATGATCAAATCATGTATCTACAGCGTATTTAACGCAGCGGATGCGCCAATGGCAGTCACGAGCGAATTCCCTGCTACGGCTGGTTGCTCTGTGTCTCCGCCCGTTGTAGCGGATGAACACATGGAGCCACCCGGCCACTGCAGGGAGCTTGCTCTTGTGATTGCCGATGGCGATTCCACAACGTGAAATATGTCGCGAATGCCCTATATGTGCGTATTTTATACGGCCTTGTAAATAGCCCCATAGATTAACATTACCTATGTATTATGGACCATAAAAAACAAACCTAGTACAGACTTGCTTATAATGAGCACGATTTGCTGCAAAACTTACCTTCTGTGGATTTTGGTGCAGAAATTCCGCACCAAATATCCTTATGTTTAAAAAAAAAAAAAAGTGTTCGGGTTCAAAGTAGCTTTTCAGCCCAGACATGACCCATACAACAAATAACAGTTCAGGCCTTATTTGTATTACTATAATGTGGGTATATTTGTGAGCCTTTCACTTGTAACCTAGTAAGCTTTTCCATTTTTTTCTCCCTAAAAATGGAGAATGAATGTCCCAGACGCTCCATGTGGGGGGGGGGGGGGGGTGGTCGACCTTGAGGGTATGAAGTAGGTCATAGGCCTTTATCCATGCAGCCTATATGTCTTGTGCATGCTATTTCTTTATACTGTGTCCCCACCCTATAAATAGTTCACTGGACACGGCGGCTGTAGCCTACGGAGTAACCTCTATGACCGCATGTGTTGTTGGTGAAGATTTATTTAGTAGTTTTCTCTTCCGTAATTCCCACTTGCATTTCTCTGAGGATAAGTAATGTGATTAAGCAGCGAGGTCCCCTGAGTCGGTCACCTAGTAATGTCTTATTTCCTCTTACTCCTAGACAAGCGCCTTAAAGGAGCCAGGAAGCTATGTGACACCTTTATTATCTGGGCACTTATGTAGGACAATCTCTCTTAAAGGGAATGTGTATTCATAAGGAATTAGCTCAAATTAATCTTGACAAATCTCAATTGTCAGTGCGTGTAGGTGCTGGGGGCACTTACTTTTTTTTTCTGTGGATGCAAGTTAGGAAATTTGGCCACTAGGATAAGAAGTCGGAATCTACATGCAAGTCTTCGTGTTATGCCGAAACACACTAAAAACGTTACCCACAATATTAAGTTGCTTTAAAGTTACCCCCCTATACCAGTGTTTTCCAACCAGGGTGCCTCCAGATGTTGCAAAACTACAACTCCCAGCATGCCCGGACAGCCAAAGGCTGTAGTTTTGCAACAGCTGGAGGCACCTTGGTTGGAAAACACTGCACTATACACTCAAACACCTGATTAGAAAGAGACACCAGGTGACTTTATTTTTCAGGCCAAGTTCGCACGGTGGAATTTCTGCCAAAATTTACTTCAGTGGGATTCAATGGGACTTGTGTTAAAATTTTGCAGAGTTGCAGAAGGAATCCTAATAAACTCAATGGGGCTGAGGAAGGGAGGGCTTCTCCCGAAACGCGTAATCCACTGGTTTTTTATTGTTTTCTATCATTCTTGTTTAATAAATGGTCCTGCCTAGGATCTTTTACCTCTGCCTGGACGTGATTGTCTTCATGCTCTAAAGTCGCAGGGCTGGTACTTAAGGGTTTCCTTTCCACTCCTCTTCATCAAATCACAAGATAGTCTCTGTTGTGTGTGTAACTTTTGCTCTCTCTGGTTAGAATAGACTTTGCAACCTGTGACCTTTTATAAGAAAACCTGACATGTCTGCTTTTGTGGCGACTTTTAAGGTCACAGCTATAGCTCAACGCCATGTAATCTTATGAAGACTTTTTCTCGTGTGACATAGTCCAGAGGTATACACTGAGGGAAAATGTATCATTTTTCTCTTTTGTACTGTTCTTATGCCTGTAAGTAATGTAGGTTGGCGCAGCCAATTTATCACAGCCGCACAATGTTTAATGACTGTTGCATCCTATTGTATGCTGAACTAGGCTTGCCGAGCAGTAAGAGCTTTAATTTCCCTATGTGCTCTGAGTTAGTCACATTGTGCAAACGTTTTGCAATGTTTCTAATAAAGTAAATGATACTTTTCAAAGCGCATCTGTCCCCAAGAATATGCTTGTGAAGCTGCACACACAGTCGCCTCTCCTTGTCCCCTGGCCTGCTTGAAGCGGCAATCCGCCACTTCGAGCAGCCACACTGGGGCCTGCGAGCCGCCACGCGTATGCGTAGTGTGCTCAGATATCGTGTCTGCTCTGCGATGTCTTGAGTGCACTCGGCATCTCGCAGGCCCCTGTGTGGCTGCTTGGAGCGGCCCCTGTGTGGCTGCTTGGAGCGGCCCCTGTGTGGCTGCTGGGAGCGGCCCCTGTGTGGCTGCTCGGAGCGGCCCCTGTGTGGCTGCTGGGAGCGGCCCCTGTGTGGCTGCTCGGAGCGGCCCCTGTGTGGCTGCTCGGAGCGGCCCCTGTGTGGCTGCTCGGAGCGGCCCCCTGTGTGGCTGCTCGGAGCGGCCCCCTGTGTGGCTGCTCGGAGCGGCCCCCTGTGTGGCTGCTCGGAGCGGCCCCCTGTGTGGCTGCTCGGAGCGGCCCCCTGTGTGGCTGCTCGGAGCGGCCCCCTGTGTGGCTGCTCGGAGCGGCCCCTGTGTGGCTACTGGAGGCACACTATGGGTCGGCTCACCACCTGATCCGCAGCGCAAAATACGCTGCGGATCCGTTATGTGTTACCCTACCCTTATAATTCCCTCAAGAGTCGGGCCAACAGTCGGAGAGGTAGAGCTGCACAGTTGATTGACAGCCGGTGTGTGCGCAACAGAGCTACACAGTGCTGCCGCAAGGCAGGCGGGTCCTGCCTGTCAGTGAACTGCGTGTAGCCGGAGAAGCAGTATGACGCAGGAGCAGAGCCAGGGGTAAAGTCCTAGGAAAAAAAATGTCGGAACTCTTCCACTAAAGGGTTGGTCCTGCAGGACTTCTTCTAATGAGACCGGTGTTCTTGCTATAAAAAAAAGTGCAGGAACTCCATTCCCACGTGTTCCTGCAGGACTTGAGCCCTGAGCAGAGCGGCCCCCGGATGCTACCTCGCCGACTGTTGGCCCGACTCACAGAGAAATTATAGAGCTGTTTTTGTATGTATAACGCAGCCTAATTTATTTGTAACCGCATGACTAGAATATGCTTGTGAAGCCCTAGGGCACATTGTGTGCAGCTTCACAAACATATTATTGGTGACAGTTGTGCTTTAAAGAGTGTCATGTAGAAAAACTTCGGACGTTTCCTAGCGACATGTCAAAAGTTTTTTGATCGGCGGAGGTCGAAGTGTTTAGATCTCTGCCAATCGGGAGAATAAGACGGGAGAAGTCTGCGCTGCCACGTGTTCCTCTCCCTACTCTGTGTGAAGTGATTGTAGACTTACATTGTGAGTGTGTCTCGATCACATAACACTGAGTCAGGAGAAGATGCACCAAGCATGAACTCCTCCCGGATTGTTCTACTGATCAGGGGAGGTCTGAACACTGAGACCCCTCTGACCCAAACTTTTGACTTGTTGTTAGGATATGTAGGACATGTGAAATGTTTTTCCAAATGACAGAGGGAATCTGACAGCAGGATCACGCACACTAACCTGCAAATAGGGGTTGTTAATGCGGGTGATGCTGATTCCAACGCAGGTTACCTTTTTTTTTGGATCTATAGTGCCGTTTTTCAGTTATGGACAAAACCCCTAATATGTAAATGAGCATCTTGTTGCACTCGGAGCGGCCCAAGTCCCTTGGTGCACCCTTCTGCCTGTCCTGCACTGGCCATGTGATACACCCCCTTCATAAATATTCATATTCCTTCCTTGGCCTAGTCACAGTAGCAGTTTCTCAAATTATTTATGCTGAACCCAATTCATGACCCCTCAGTCTGTATGTATATTCACTATTTGGAGCATTTAGACCCATTGCTTTTATACCATTTACTCAAATGTTACTTTGCCTGCAGTGTCTGTTGTACTTGAGCCCTTTATAAGATTAGTGTCTCTTCACATCCCAGATTAGACTGAGATACGTCCCGTGGATTAAATCTTATAATCTTGTTATTCTTCTTTACTTAATACTTGAAGTATGAGGCTGGTTGTCAGTTGTTTGTTTTTGTTTTTTAATGGTTTTTATGTGTTTTGTTAGGCTGGATTCACGCTACGTTTTAAGCAATATGTGACTGTATACGACTGGGGGGAGTGAAATCCGGGCGCTCCCGTATCCCAACCGTATCTAGCCCGTATGTAATGCATTTCAATGAGCCAACCAGAGTCAAACGCTGATTCCGGTCGGCTCATTTTTGTCCTGTGTACGGTCTTCTCACCAGACCTAAAACTGTGGTCTACCACAGTTTTAGGTCCGGTTAGAGAACCTCATTCGGGGCAAAAATGAGCCGACCGGAATCAGCGTTTGACTCTGGTTGGCTCATTGAAATGCATTACATACGGGCTAGATACGGTTGGGATACGGGAGTGCCCGGTTTTCACTCCCCCCATCCGTATACAGTCCTATAATGCTTAAAACGTAGTGTGAACCACCTAAACTATGTTCACATGCCATATAGGAGGTGTAAATATTAGATATTAGGTTTCCGGTGTGTGTCTTGCCTTGACTTGCCATGACTTAGCCTTGTTTAGTGCAGATTATTCCATCTCTGGGTGTTGCATCACTTCTTGTCTGCAGGGAATAAGGGACGTCACCTATTGTCGTGTGTTTTAAATCCACAATGTTAAAAATGCATGCTACAATGGAATGCGTATTGCACTTTTTTTTTTTTTACACCTAAAACAAAAAAATGCAGTGTGAACATGAATTTGGAAGTCAATATTAATTTCTTGCAAAACAGAAACACTTAAAGGAAACCTGAAAATCTGATCTGAAGGGATCATGTTATAGAACAGGATGAGCTTAAAGGGTACCTCTCATCAAAAAAACTTTTTGATATATTATAGATTAATGTATGCAGAATAACTTTACAATTGCATGTTATTAAAAAATATGCTTCTTTCTATTTAATTTTCCACTTTGAAGAAATGACCACTAGGGGTCTCCCTACCAGTCCTGGCAGCAAGCATTTCAGACTCATGCTGGAGACCTAAACACTACAAGCTGCTAGTCTGCTTTGTTCACAAAGAAGAACACTCAGAGCTGCCAGCCTGCTTTGTTCACAGCCTGTTTGGCTGTGAACAAAGCAGGCTGGCAGCTCTGAGTGTTGAGGACTCCAGCATGAGTCAGAAATGCTTGCTGACAGGACTGATCGGGAAAAATACAATAGAAAGAAGCATATTTTTCATTAGCATGCTATTGGAAAGTTATTCAACATTCATTAATCTAAAATATATCAAAAGTTTATTTGATGAGAGGTACTTTTTAATAAATTGATATACAGTTTTGTGAGAAAGTTTTAGGATAACATTTGTCATTTTATTTATGTAAATGTCTGCTCATTCTGGGCTGGTAGTCAAGTGGGCGGTGCTACTCAGTGATTGACAGCCTCTATATGAACGCTAATACACAGATAGCTGTCAATCACTGAGTAGGACCGCCCACATGACTACTTAGCCTAGCATGAGCAGGGATTTACATGAATGACAGACTATCCTGGAACTTTTGCCATGAAACTATATCAGTGTTTCCCAACCAGGTTGCCTCCAGGTGTTGCAAAACTACAACTCCCAGCATGCCTGCACAGCAAAAGGCTTCCAAAGGCTGTCCAGGCATGCTGGGAGTTTTGCAGCATCTGGAGGCACCCTGGTTGGGAAACACTGAACTATATATATATATATATATATATATATATATATATATATATATTTATTTATATTGCAGATTGGACTTTAATTTTCAATGTGACAATAGACCCTTTAGAGGGGTTTTCATGGTTTCTCCTCTAAATATCCTAGAGCAGTGGTCTCCAACCTGCGGACCTCCAGATGTTGCAAAACTACCATTTTTGTCCTTAATCATAAGGTGTGTAGATACATTTTTTTTTTTTTTTTTTTTATTCCTGAAATTTTTGCCTGCAGTTTATTTTCTAATTATGGCTGAAAATGCACATATCAAGTAAAATATGTTTGAAAAACTTAGCCTTACATCCGTAGATTAGTTGTCTGATTTATTCATATGACTAGGGTTATTTTTGGCTGGATGCATGTGGATTTCTACAAGCCTTATTCCAATGAATGAGACAGTCTCTGCACCAAATCTGCCATGTGTGAATATACGGTACCTATGGAGGTTGAAGTCTTATTCTGATCATGGGTAGATGACCTAGATAAACATGGCTGTAGGACTACTCTGTGCAGGACACAGATGACCCCCATAGATGTAAGACATGTATTGGCATCATCTTATGTATGGGGTGGCCTCCTTCCTCTCTTGTGACAGATCATGTTAGGGGCAGATAAGGATTTAAATGTTAGACCCTCTATTGTTTGATCCCTTTGTTCTTGGGGAGAAAAGCTGCCTCCTGAGAAGTCTGACTGTAGCTTATCTCGCTCTCCATTCTGAATACATGAACACTCGGCTGAGCTGTGCATTCATATGCATGGGCAGAATATGGGGAGGTAGTGGTCAGCCATGTTGTACCTCTATATGTCTCTGATGTCATAGAGGCATACATAGGTTTTTAGTGATGGGTTTGGCAGGAGTCGCACACAAACATTGTGGCTCCCCAAGTTGTTGTATTGCAGGCTACATCTTAATTCGCAATGACTAAAGTTCCTTATTTCTACGTAGGTTTTATGTAACCAACACTCAGCAATCTCTCCGTGCAGTGAATAACCAGTATGTGCGGTTATTCTGCAGATGTGACGTTCCAGTGATGTTGCAATCATTGCTTTCCGTTTTCTATGGACTCTGGAGTTATGTGATGTACACATTGCTACTCAAGTGTTGTTACTACCTCTAGTAAAGGGACATTTAAACTGCTGGGATTTGTAGTTTTGCAACATCTGGAGGACCACAGTTTGGAGGCCTCTGCTCTAATAGGAGCAGAATGTGTAACTTAAAGGGGTGCTCTGGTAGAAAACTTTTTTTTAAACCATCTGGTGCCAGAAAGTTAAACAGATTTGTAAATGACTTCTATTAAAAAAAATCTTTATCCTTCCAGTACTTATTAGCAGCTGTATACTACAGAGGAAATGATTTGCTTTTTAAATTGTTTTGTCTTGTCTGATGCCCGTATCAGGAACTGTCCAGAGCAGGAGAAAATCCTCATAACAAAACTATGTCACTCTGGACAATTCCTGACACGGACACAGGTGCCAGCAGAGAGCACTGTGGACAAGACAAAAAAGAAATTCAAAAATCAAAGAATTTCCTCTGTAGCATACAGTTGCTAATAAATACTGGAAGGATAAATATTTTTTAACACAAGTAATTTACAAATCTTTTTAACTTTCTGGCACCAGTTCATTTAAAATTTTTTTTTTTTCCAGCGGAGTTCCCCTTTAAGGGAGTACAATTAAGGAAAATGTTTCCCTATCCAAAGGATTGGGGATAAGTGTCTGATCACAGGCATTCCGACTGCTGGGACACCCATGATATCCTGCCCAGCGCTCTAGCTCTCCACAGGCACAGAGCTATGTCGACACAGCTGAATAATTGGTGGTCGACACTCCTCCTCCATGCATCTCTATGGGAGAGCCTGAGATACACGAGTACAACACTCCGTCTATCCCATAGAGATGCATGAAGGGCACGTGCTGCAGTCGGACACCATCCCACAACCCCTGTCCCCCCCCGTGATCAGACACATCCCTGCAACCCCTGGGCATCTTGGCTTCGGTCGAGATGCCATCAGTATACGGCTCCTTGGCTGATACCTTGGTTAACCCCTAGGTTGAAGCCAGGTGCATTTGTGGCCTCGTAGTAGCTTCAGCGTAAAGGGGCATCGAACCTGGATCCTTGAAGGTGCCTTTTGGCCTGGAGGTGAAGGGCAGGTTTGTTGGGGGGCCCTCTCTCCTGTTGGAGAAGGGCTTAGCGATAGAACGCATCCTTTGTGCACGTTTTTTTAAGTGTGACACGTTTGCACTTTTTCTTGCACTTTGGGTGATAGAGAGCACTTGCCTCGGCTCTTTAAAAAAATAAATAAAAATGGGATACATTTTCCAAAACTGGAGTACCCCTTTAAGGGTATGTTCACATCTGGTTTGGGGTTTCAATGGCAGATTATGTAATATTTAATAGGAAAAATTACAACACTGCATTTTCTGCAATTTTTCCAGTCGAAACAGTAGGTATAACTTGCTAATTATGTACATGATGAAGCTGCACAGATATTCTATTAGCCATCTGACATGCTAGTAAGGGCAAGATAAATCCACATCGAATGGTGCGGATTCTATTGTAAAATCTGTCATCTGTTTACATGTTCACTGTGAATTTACCCTATAAATAAAGCGTAACTCTGACTTGTATGGGACTTCTTGCAAATCCTTATCCTGATCATTGTGGAGATTTACACAGATATCCTGCCACCGAATCATGATGGGATTCACACTTGAAGTAGTGAACCCTTAGAATAACCCGTTTTACAGCAGACCTACATATGTTGTGTTGATCATTGTTTGATCCCTTTGTTTCTTGTGTCTGTACAACCCACTGTGTAACTTCACCTTCAGTTACAAATGTGTAGAGCAGCGTTTCCCAACCAGGGTGCCTCCAGTTGTTGCAACACTACAACTCCCAGCATGGCCGGACAGCATAATACAGACGCACACCAGAACACTAGGGCTTTGCATTGTAAATAAATGGGACTAATAGCAAGCATCCTTTATCTACACCAGTGTTTCCCAACCAGGGGGCCTCCAGCTGTTGCAACACTACAACTCCCAGCATGGCCGGACAGCATAATACAGATGCACACCAGAACACTAGGGCTTTGCATTGTAAATAAATGGGACTAATAGCAAGCATCCTTTATCTACACCAGTGTTTCCCAACCAGGGGGCCTCCAGCTGTTGCAAAACTACAACTCCCAGCATGCCCGGACAGCCTTTGGCTGTCCGGGCATGCTGAGAGTTATAGTTTTGCAATAGCTGAAGACACTCTGGTTGGGAAACACTGGTGTAGATAAAGGATGCTTGCTATTAGTCCCATTTATTTACAATGCAAAGCCCTAGTGTTCTGGTGTTTGTATTATATAGGAATCATTTATGTACCAGCGTATCCCTGTGTTATATGGTGCCCGCCTAACCCCCCCAATTGGTTTAATCCATGGTTTTTACATTATTGTTGCTATGGCAGCTTGTGTTGGTGTCATAATCTATTTTGAGCCACTTTTGGCAAGTTCAGGTGTAAATTCCCTTTGACGTCAATAAGGAGCCGTGCCAGCAGCTTCAAAGTTCGGAAATGAACCCTATATGTGACACCGTGGAAGCATGTAAGGTAAAAAGAAACACATAACTGTAGCTTAGGGTGCATTCACACCACATTTTTGCAATACAGTCCTCAAAACCAGACTAAACTGTATCAAAACGTGTGTACAAATTTTAACCCCTATAAAGTTAAAAACTGTATACGGTTTGAAAAATGATGTCCGGTTGCATCCGTTTTTTAAGAAAAAAACGTATAAGTTTTAAACTTTTTACTCCATTATAAATATAGTTTCACTTGTTTGATTGAAAAACCAAAAAAATAACTGTGCAAAGCCAAAAACCGTATGGTGCAAACCAGATGGAACCGTAAGCACATACAGTTCTGTACTGTTCCCATTGACTCCCATGTTAAAAAAAAAAAAACTTATACAGTTTCAATACGGTTTTTCACCCAGACCAAAAACCCTGGTAGGGTACGGTTTTGGGTACAGAAAAAAAAAAACGGAAAAAAACGTACAAGACGCAAAACGGATGCATCGTTTGGCATACGGTTTTCGATACGGTTCCATACGGTTTTCAAATTGAAAATGTATACAGGAACTGCATTGCGAAAACGTGGTGTGAATGCACCCTTAGAATAAAAACAGCGACATTGTAATAAAGACTACAGTATAGAAGAACAGAGGTAGAAATGTTTTCAGAACCTCAAGAGAATTTCCAAATTGTAAGACATGTTCTATACAGGTGACAAGAGCCGAGGAACCTGCTCTCGAAACGTGTTACACTAAAAAAAACTTGCACAAAGGATGCAGTCTATCGCAAGCCCTTCTCCTACAGGGGAGAGGCCCCCCAACAAACCTTACCCTTTTGGATCCAGACCAAAGGGTACCTGCGAGGTTCCAGGTTCGATGTCCCTTTTTCGCCAAAGCTACTAAGGGTCCACAAATGCTCCCGGCATCCCCCTTGGCGATAGCTGTATGGGCTTGGTACCCTGCCCATGCAGGAGTACCCATGATTTTTGCAGGGAGGTGTGGAACCTAATGGCCACACACACCTCCCCTAGACCACTAGGAGGGACACCCAGAAGGGCTACCGCATCCTAACAATCCTGTGGACACACAACATGCAAAAGGTCCGGACATCCGGTCGGATCTATAAAAATTTCTCTGATCCTAGCCATAAGGCCGGGAATCAAGAGGTGAGTGCCACAAGGTGAAGAGTTCATGGTGCCCGTGCTTCCACTCAGTGAGCCAGTACACCCAGTGAGTTTTGGAACCACGGGGTCACCACTCCCCAAGGCACTAAAGTACTTCAGCTCTAAAGCATCCCAGCCTCATGGCGAGACCCGGAGGGAACAGGTCACATCTGGGCGGCTGTCGAGCTCATTCCTCAGAACCAGCCCCGGAACGCCCTGGCACACCTGTCCCCTCCATGCAGCATCCATCCCCACCAGCCCAATACCGGCGTTTCGGGCCACCGGCATAAACTGATAAGAACAGATACTACACTTTATCTTAGCCAAAAGGCCGAGAAGCAATGACAATAGATAATACCTTACCAATCCCTCAAACGCTTTTCAGCATGTGACCTATGTGATGTCCACGCTTTACCATTAAAGTGGTCACATGTGGACTTACCACATCTGTTTTTGAGGCTGTTAAACACAAACCAGCGGGGACCAGGGGTGTATCAGCAGGGGATTGGTAAGGTTATTACCTCCTTTTATTTCATACCCTTGTCATCTGCTTGATAAGGAGTTGAAAAACCCCTTTAATTTCAGCATCCCTTAAAAGTTATCCTAGGTCCTGTCCTCCTGTCCTATTTGATGTGTAACTCTACATAGCTCCAAAAAAAACAACCACCACAAAACAAGACCTATTGACCCAGATTTACTAAAATTGTAAGTTTTTTAAAATCCCTACACATAAGTTTTTATTTATTTATTTATTTATTTATTTATTTATTTTTTTACTTTATATACTGTCAGATTTACTTTTCCTTGCTCAGTTTTTTTTTGTTGGTTTTTAATGGGAATTGTAGATTTGCAACAGCTGGAGAGTCACAGGTTTGGAACACTGCCTCACAAGGACTTCCAGCAATAACCCATACTTTTCTATATACTTTTTTGTTTTGTTTAGTTTTACAGTGGGAATCTGTGTTATAAACTTGCATACACTTGGCCTTGCTGCTATTCTGTCTCAGTGTTTCCCAACCAGGGTGCCTCCAGATGTTGCAAAACTACAACTCCCAGCATGCCTGGACAGCCAAAGGCTGTCCAGGCATGCTGGGAGTGTTAGTTTTGCAACACCTGGGGGCACCCTGGTTGGGAAACACTGCTCTGTGTCATGTAATCTTTTTTTTAAGCAGATAATCTTTGCTAACATTACATGGTAAATAATTTAACACAAAAATTGTGTCCTCAGACAGACATGTGATCAGACAGACAGGGTAGTCACCACAGGAGTTAATGGGAAAGTCAGAAGCAATCTGCCTTATACTTAGATCATAACACGGCCTGATCCCAGCGTGTAAACCCACCATTGCTCCAGGTTCTTGTTTTTAGTGAAAAGATCCACCATGGCCACGTCCATGACCAGGCCTTATAGCAGGACCCCTCAGGACTGACTGTACTGTTAGGCTGTATTTCAGTCTTTCCCAACCAGGGTGCCTCCAGCTGTTGCAAAACTACAACTCCCAGCATGCCGTGATGGGCGTTGTAGTTTTGCAACAGCTGGAGGCACCCTGGTTGGGAAACACTGCTGTCGGTTTCTGGCAGTATGAGACTAGTGCAAGGTCATGGAGTTGCTGGCTCATTACAGTGCAGGTTTATGTTGTTTCCTACTACTTCTACGTCTTCTGTCTTCTTCTTCCTGCTCTATAATCTGCCATTAATTAGTTTTTCTCTAAGCAGCAGCACTAAGAAGGCTCTTCAGGATTCTAGGAAGTTTCTGATAAATGCTAATGTTTCAAGAATGCAGGCCTTCCCTCCCAACATAATGGCTTTTGAAATGCATAAAAGCATAGTTCAGAATGGCCAAGCATCCTGCTAAATAAATCATAGGCCAGCCCGGAAATTTTGGCTTTTTTTCTGACCGGCAGCAATGAGCTAATCTCCAGCAGGACCTCCGCTATGACAGGGGTTATCCGGATGGGACAACCCCATCAATCTGGAGACAGGTAAACAAGAGCTCTGACTGTAATGCACCACTGCCCTGCTTAAAGGGGTATGCCGCTGCTCAGTGTTTGGAATAAAATGTTCCGAATGCTTAGAGCCAACGTCCAGGAGCTTGTGATGTCATAGCCCCGCCCCCTCATGATGTCACCCCCTGCCCCCTCAATGCAAGTCAATAGACATAGACACATTGAGGGGGCGAAGCATGACGTCATGAGGGGCGGGGCTATGACGTCACAAGCTCCCGACGCCGGCTCTAAGCAGATTGGAAAATTTTGTTCCAAACGCTGAGCAGCGGAGTACCCCACTTTTTTTTTTTTTTTTAAATCAACTGGTGCCAGAAAGTTAAACATATTTGTAAATTACTTCTATTAAAAATTCTTAATCCTTCCAGTACTACTTAGTGGCTGTATACTACAGAGGAAATTCTTTTCTTTTGGGATTTCTTTTCTGTCACGCCCACAGTTCTCTCTGCTGACACCTCTGTCCATTTTAGGTACTGTCCAGAGCAGCATATGTTTGCTTTGGGGATTTTCTCCAGCTCTGGGCAGTTCCTGACATGGACAGAAATGTCAGCAGAGAGCACTGTGGTCAGACAGAAAGAAATCCAAAAAGAAAAGAATTTCCTCTGTAGTATACAGCCGCTAATAAGTACTGGAAGGACTAAGATTTTTTAAATATTTTACAAATCTGTTTAACTTTCTGGCATCAGTTGATTTAAAAATAAAAAGTTTTCCACCGGTGTACCCCTTTTAAGTAGTATAGCTGTGTGCATGTTCTCCAGGTATACCTATAGTGATATAGTGAATGTCAGGAATAGTGCCTAGTAGTGCATTGGATCTACTAAGAGCTACATAACAGCAGCTTCCACTAGGAAATCGTTCTGAAGGACCATCCCTCATACACCTGCACATTTAGCTTGGCTCAGCAGAGTATTAATGTATTATGAAAGGGGAAAGAGCAATCCACTGTCAGGCACTGCAGACCAAATGTACCACTTACTATGCGCAAAACAAAATAAAAACATAACTTTTATGAAAGTCCCTAAAGTGGGACTGTGTACATACATTACATCACTTATCTTATACTGATCCTGAGTTACATCCCTGTATTATACTCCAGAGCTCTACTCACTATTCTGCTGGTGGGGTCACTTTATGCCAGTGGATTAAAAACCGGAGCAGATCAGATTTAAGTCCGGATCAAAAGCTGGATATGGTTGGAAAATTAGTCGACCAGAGTTTCTACTTTTCTCCGTTCAGATCATTGAAACGAATGTGATACGGCAGCAGGCGGTTATCAAATTGTCCATCCGGATTCAGTTGCCGGATACACAAATTGTGGTGTTCATGCATCTTTACAGCCATTATTCCACTTGAGCTGCCCTCTCTTCTGCTGGTGTGGAACCTGGGGACATGGGGAGAGGATATGGAATAAAGAAAAGTATAAAATTTGAAAAAGCATGTCGCTAATAGGGGGGAAGGGGGGGGGGGGGGTCCAGTTTTTGCATATGGGCTCCAGTGATCAGACCCCCCCCCCCATCCCCAATGCAATGTGACACTTATCACCAATACTGTAGATAGAGGATTTGTTTGAATGCGCTTCAGTGTATCCGTTTTATTGATGGCCTGTCTACAGGGTAGACCATCAATATTGTTGGGGGTCTCTCAAGGTCTGGTGGTGTCCGCCAAGGGACTGTCTGGACTTGTTTACTCCTCCTGAACAGAATCTGTGACAGGCCTCGATGCCAATGTGAACCTAGCATTACTTTTGAGTCCTTATGTATAATATTTGCATCAATTTACAATATCTTTATCATAACTACCAATAACATATTTAGGTGCAGTAAAATTATTAGCAATTGTGGTAGCCACAGAGACTATCTTTAAGGTCTAATATTCTGACATGGGCTGAACCATTTTCTGTGTGGTCTCTGTGTTTTCTCAGACGTTTGCTTATTCATCCTGTGGCTGCAGTTATTACAGATGCTGTACGTTAGATAAAGGGGTCGTGCACCTCCGTATCTACTTACCAAAGATGTCACATGATGGTATTGGGAGGTAGGCAGACATAGCTTTGTTATTCTTTAAATGCCCTATATCAGTGATCTCTTGCTTGTGGGTTTCCAGCAGTTTCACACAGTGGAGATCCCTATTTTTAAAGTAAAGCAGTCATCTCGCAGATGTCCTAATAACATTGTACCCACCAAACAACTCTGATCTATGACTGTGGTTCATGGTCACCCTACCCCATGCTATGTCCAGATTACAGTGTTCTCAGAACTTTCTGGGGTTATGTCAGGTCCATATCGGGTACAGATACATCGGGCAGGTAGTTGGTGGAGGGAGAAAATGAACCTCTAGCTATTTCCCCTCTTTGTAGATTGGGTTGCATAAAACCTGATATCAGTGAACTGATCCATCTTAACAGATTTTAAGCAGTTTTTAGAATGAACAATAATTTAAATAGGCCTTGACTTCCCTTTTTTATGCAAAAACATTGCCATTCCTCAGGTTGTGTTTTGTGTGCATCTCAGTCCCATTCACTTCAATGGAGCTAAGCGGCACCAGACAAAGCCTGTGGTCTGCGGATAGGGGATACGTTTTTTTAGTAATGTTGATTATGAGACTTCTCCTTTTAATTCAGCTAATTTCTTAGTTTGGCTACAACATTATGTTAACTCCTGTTTGAGCTCATTTCTTTTCATTTGTTTTGTTGAACATTTTGTATTAGCATTTTGTATTAACTTTTATATATATATATATATATATATATATATATATATATATATATATATATTTTTTTTAAACCTTCCCATTTTGTTTATACTTGCTCAGCATTTTACACACAGTCGACTGGGAACAACCAACATATTTTGCCACACTCCAGGATGGATTTCCATCTTGAAAGAGTTCTATAAATCTTTCCATAGACATTGTAGGGGCTGTGTTTTCTTTTACTTATCCAGGTGCACTGCTTGGTTAGGTCTGTAAGCACTTGCTTTTACTTAAAGGGGTACTCCGCTGCTCAGCAGTTGGAACAAACTGTTCCGAACGCTGTAGCCGGCGCCGGGAGCTAGTGACATCATAGGCCCCACCCCTCATGATGTCACACCCCGCCCCCTTAATACAAGTCTGTGGGTGGGGGCGTGACGGCCCCTCCCATAGACTAGCAAAATGGGAAGGTTTTCAAATATATCAAGTATATATAAAGTATATACAAAATTCTCAACAAAACAAATAAAAAGAAATGAGCTCAAACAGGAGATAACATAATGTTGTGGCCAAACTAAGAAATTAGCTGAATTAAAGAAGTCTCATACTCAAAATTACAAAAAAAAACTTTAATGTCTCTCCTCCACTTTTAGTTTTGTTTCAGGATTTGTTTCACAAATACAAATTAGTAGGTGATGCCTATAAGTGCTGGGATTCCATAAATTGTCGATACTTTCTATAGCGTTTTTAGTTACAGATACAGCGAAACAAGTGTATAGTGATCAATGTATCAAAAGTTCATTTGACATAGATACACACAAATATTTTAAAAAGACATTGGACATTTATGTACTCCCTCTTTCTTGTTTCATTTTAATGTCTTTTTAAAATGTTTGTGTGCGTCTATGTCAAATAAACTTTTGATACATTGATCACTATACGCTTGTTTCGCTGTATTTATACCTTGTAGCGTATGATCGGTTGCCATTGGCGATTGCTGTTTTGTTATTAGTTACAGGAAAAAATGCTGAACTTATCTCCTGTGGGTCGGCCCTGAAGATCCTATTGACTTCAGTAGGAGCTTCTTCGCCGAACCACAATGAAAAGAAGGGTCATGTCACTTTTTGTTTTATTTATTATTATTATTTTTTTTTTTAAGCGTATTTACCTCCCACCCCCTCCTCCCATTGAAGTTGGTACAGGCAGGGTTTTGGGCAGTGAAACCATGCTGTTTATGAACGCGTTTTTAGTACGTGTGAACATACCCTTACAGTGACACACGTACCAAGTTACCTAAATGTTCATTGGGTAGAGATATGACGGTACATGAAATAGACAATTGTGACTTGTTTCTCATCATGCTGACTTCTGACCTGGCCATAATCTGTCTCTACCAAGTAGGGGATGGGTGAGGATGTCCAGAGGAAGCGGCCCAGGATAGAGACTTGCTTGTGGGTCATGCTGGAAGTTGTCTGAGTTCAGTCTTATGCTTCCTCTATGTCAGTGTACTGTTTGCAGGAAGCCATTCCTGGGGTGGGAGGGGGACATCACGGAGTCCTCAGGCGGGGGCACTGTGGTGGTCACATGCTCTTTGTGCCATGTTTTTCCTTATTAGTGTTTGACCTTTTATATGGTAAGCTCTTAGATGACATGTAGTTGCCATTAGAAACAGTTCTAGGTACATTTTCTCAGAAAAACTCGCATCCATTTCCGTGCACTTGTTGTGGTACCAGGACGTCTCGGATTCCTTTAATCTAATATTATACTTTGTCTGGCAATCTGAAACCAGTCAGTGGGACACACAGAAATCTGTTAAATGTCTATTTTGTGTGTCTTCTATTCTGTGTTCCTTCTGTTATTAAGTCGCCATTTACATCTTAGTTTTGAGTTTCATTCCTCAGTTGCATCATATGAACAGAAAACTGAAATTCAAGCTGTGATGGATTTGTCACATGATGTACAGCAGCAGCGTCCAGCAGACCCCTTGACTTATAATGTGGTCCTTTGTGATGTTTTACTGAAAAAATAGTGCTGAATGCTGTATGAAGCAATCTTCTACTGATCTTTTGTCATAAATGTGAACAGAGCAGAAATCCTAGGTCTTGTATTATATTAAATGACACACATGCTGTATATAACTAACTTTTACTATGTGAAATGATCCTATGACTGGATTGGCAACATTACTATAATTGATCATATATTGATGTGATGTTTTTTTTTTTACAGGGGGAAAAGAATAATGGCTTTGATATCCTTTACCATAACATGAAACATGGGCAGATATCAACCAAGGAGCTGTCAGAGTTCATACGAGAGAGGTAAGAGATTCTGATACCATGCTTTTCACCGAACTACTTATAAATACAATCCAGTGTGTATGGGCCCTCCTGAATCCCTTGACAGATGATGTCAGAGTAGAGAAGGATCAGACATGTTGGATTTCAACTGAATAACATCTTAATAGAAAAAAGTACGGAGCACTGACCGGTTAAGTTGCAGCAGGATTCTTTATTTTCTTTCACAAGGATACCATGTGCGGGGGAGTGGACTGCTGGGCAGACTTGCCCAGCAGTCCACTCCCCCGCACATGGTATCCTTGTGAAAGAAAATAAGTGCTCCGTACTTTTTTCTATTGAGTTGTCGTTCTATTGACTGTCATGCGTAGTAGCACTACATACCGTTAAGGCAACGGAACCACAGCATATATGCATGTAATGCATAGTAGCATCTGAGTAATGGATAGAGATGTGCGGTGGTCCATTCTTCTTTCAAGATTACTTGGATTTCAACTGTCTGATCCATCTGTTCTTACGAAGTGGGGCCTGGCAGTGGTTCCTCCCCACTCTGCATTCAGTGCACATGTGCACACAGCCTGGTGTGTATAGGCCATCAAGATACTAACAGCCATCTTATGTGAACATCCAACCTTACTTCAATCTGTGATGTCATGTAGGACAGTAGAAAACGGCACTCGCCATTAATGTGCAGATGAAATCTTGAATTCTTTATTTAGTCATTTAAAAGATCATTCGTGCCGACAGGGAGAGAGGGACGGGAGGACAGCATTTCTTGATGCATAGTTCACTCCACTAGAGTTTACATGGCTCACCCACTGTCCTAAAGACTAAACCCCGTGAAGTTTGCTATGGAATTGTATATGTATTGCATACAGTATGTTATTGGCACACAATCAGGCACAATCTATAGGTTGTCGATAAAAAAAAAGTCACAAACTTTTTTTTTTTTGAGCCTAAACTCCTGATTGGCTATTAATATATCTGATCAAGGTTTGGGGGGGGGGATGCCCGGTCTCACACCCAGCCCCACCGATGGGTAAACTGTATTCATCATTACCTGATGTGTATTGATATTCACAGGCCCTTGCCTAAATGGGCCTTGTTGGCTTCTAGATACCCACTGTTCCTTAAAAGCTTGGTTCAATAACATATAGAGAATTTCCAGTTAGCTGTAGAGTTGAAAAGTGGTGCTGAGCTCATGTGGTGGGGATTGTAGAGTATGTAATGTGCTGTATGGAAACAGTGGAGTATGAATGTGCAATAACTGCCTTGGACCTAGTGCTTAAAGCTGAAGGGATGCTTTAATACCTCACTGAAAATTTATTTTTTTCCCTTTTTTGTTTTGTCCAAAATGGGACATTGTCACTATTGTTGACCTAAAAACACAGGCGGCCATCAGTTACCAATCTATGGAGTGACACAGTATCAGTCTCTTCTTATTCCTTCTTGTAACTGGAAACAGCTCTGGCTTTGTCATTCCAGCTGTGTCCCATTTCTTTCTCTATTATTGCATCTGAATTGTTGGCAATAAACAATGGTTTTCACAGTCGCCAACACTTGTATTTTTTAACTCCTCTCATGTAACTTGTGCACAGTTATCTATTGTGTTTCCACCAACGTACACATCCTTATGAGTGTATATGGTTATGGCACATGCATATAGGTTGTGAAAATACATGGCTACCAATGGAACATTTATCATTATACACAGTGTTGACTATGTGCAAATATACTTTGAGAAGACCTCCTAAGATATATTGCTGGGTTTGCCTTTGATTATTTAATGGCTCTGTATGGAATAGAAGTTTTCTATGGGTGTGTTTGGATTCATTTAATGCACACAGTAAATTGACACTGTGCATCCTTGCATTACGTGGCCAAAAATGCCTTTAATGCTCAGTATCACCCCCTTGAAAAATAAAGCATTACATGATACCCATTAAAATCAATGGGCTATCGATGTAGAGTATGGACCTGCTGGGTCCTCCAGTGAGAGCTCTACTCGTAGTCTCCCTCTATTCCAGATGAATGATGAAGTCCTTAAGTCTTTGTTCGGCTGGGTTCACACCACGTTTTTCAAATGCGGTTACCGTATACGGTTTTCCGCTAAAAAAGGTATGGCAAAAACTGTATGCAACCGTATACAACCGTATGACTCCAAATTAAAACGTATACGGTTTTTCCCCGTACGGTTCTATCCGTTTGCATCAGTTTTTGCCAACGGTTTTGCTATTTTGTTGGAATTAGTTTTCCAGCAATTTAATAAAGTTACTATTGTTCTATTGAAATTCCAATCTGCGCATGTGTCAACTCCAAAAACGGATTTGAAAAACCGTGTGCAACCGTATTCTGAAATTCTGTGTACGGTTCTCATAGACAACAATGTTAAAAGAACCGCATACGGTTCGCATACGGTTTTCCAACCGGAGGCAAAAACGTGGTCGACAGCGTTTTTGCCTACGGTTGAAAAATCGGCAAAACCGTATCCGAGGCAAAACGGATGCAACCGTACACAACATTTGGAATACTGTTTACAATGCATTCTCTATGCATACGGTTTCGGATACGGTCGTATACGTTTTTTTGCGGAAAACCGTATACGGTTACCATATTTGAAAAACGTGGTGTGAACCCAGCCTAAGTCAGATAACCACTTTAATGTGCTTTTTGTTGTATAGATCCTCAATAGAAGAGGCATACTCCAGATCAATGACAAAGCTTGCCAAGTCTACCAGCAACTGTACACAACTCGGGTATGTTAAGTGTTGTGGGATTTTTATTTATTTTTTTCCTCCATACTTTTTTTTGTCATTTACAGAAGACTATGATGTAACTGTATTGTTTGTATTTTAGAACATTTGGGCCAGTTTGGGATGTCTTTAAAACATCAACGGAAAAGCTCGCCACCTGTCATCTAGAACTTGTAAAAAAATTGCAGGACCTTATTAAAGATCTTCAGAAATATGGAGAAGAGCAGCTGAAAGCACATAAGAAGGTCTGTGTTGTGTAAACGTGCATGGGTTTATCGACTGCCGTTAAGAATTATTGGATGCTTAATAAAGAGCATTTTCCATTTGTTTATGTCTGGCAGACGAAGGAGGAAGTATCTGGAACCTTGGAGGCCGTACAGAACATCCAGAGTATTACACAATCGCTGCAAAAAGCCAAGGAACTTTACAACATCAAATGTGTGGAACATGAGCGGTTGAAGAAGGAAGGAGCAGCTCCGAAAGAGATAGAGAAGGTAATGTCTCCAGGTGATATTTCACATATACCCCCCCCCCCCCCCCCCCCACACACACAAAAAAAAATAAAAAATATTCCCACCAAATGTCTCCTATATGTGGATTGTCAACGGACAACATAGCAACCCTTTGCAAGCTGTTGGCAGGAATCTCCCTTGATACTTTAGGAATGCTCAAGAGCCTAGCTGCACATTTGTCATGATTATAAACAATAATCTTACCAGAGACTATTGGATGTTTTGGGAACATTCTATCAGTTTCCATGTTTTAGAGGATGGAAAGGTATTTCTAAATGAGTGAAAACTGTTCCGCTGCAGTAGTAGTGCTTTTCTTCGAGCTGCCAGGAATCTGAAGACTGTGTAATCCTAAAAGAAAAATGCTGCTCTATATTATGTCAGTCCCAGACAACCCCTTTAAATTTAGTTCTGCTATGTTAAAGGGGTACTCCGGTGGAAGACATTTTTTTTTTAAATAAACTGGTGCCAGAATGTTAAACAGATTTGTAAATTACTTCTATTTAAAAATCTTAATCCTTCCTGTATTTATCAGCTGCTGTATGCTCCACAGGAAGTTCTTTTCTTTTTAAATGTATTTTCTGTCTGACCACAATGCTCTCTGCTGACACCTCTGTCTGTCTCAGGAACTGTAGGAGCAAATCCCCATAGCAAACCTCTCCTGCTCTTGGCAGTTCCTGAGACAGTCAGAGGTGTCAGCAGAAAGCACTGTGGTCAGACAGAAAATACATTTAAAAAGAAAAGAACTTCCTCCGTAGCATACAGCAGCTAAGTACTGGAAGGGTTAAGGCTTTTAAATAGAAGTAATTTACACATTTGTTTAACTTTCTTGCACCAGTTGATTTTAAAAATAAATAAATAAATAAAAAAAGTTTTTCACCGGAGTACCCCTTTTAAGTTGCTCATCATACACCTTCAGTAGCAGCAGGTCTATACAGTCATTTGGCTCCCGATCTACCAATACACATACAGGGGGACATGTATCATTATTTGTGTATGGTAGAAGCAGTTTACCCCTTTTCCTGAATTCTAAATTATGCGCAGAAGCGCTAAATTTATCAATCAAGCGCAATGAGCTTCATCATAAATTGCGGGTAAATATAGTAATCTCCTCAATCCACTCTTTGGAAAACAGAATTGATGATTTAGAGCATCTCGCTACGTTAAGTCCAAGATGGTTTATATTTGCGCAAAAAAACCCAGCTCTTGCGGCAAAGTTTAGGTGTAAAGGAAAAGTACGCAGTTAATAAATCCATGCGTAATATAGATGGCACTCCACAAAAAAATACACACAAAACAGGGGTAAAATGTTTGATACATGTCCCCCACAGAGTGTATATCAATGGGAGAGGGGACTAAACTGCTGCCAGACACTTAGCTGCTGTTAACCTTTTAAAGAGAACAAAAAGGTCAGGATTTGGAATTCCTAATGCCCCATTTTTCTTTCCTTGACATCATTTGTCAGGGTACAGTTAGAGATGGCCCCAGTAACCCTTAATATAGTTGACTCCAGCAGGTTTGCCTGACTTTTCTGTAATTTGCATTGGGGTTTCAGTTTCATCCGTCTCTTGGTGATAACCAGTTTTCTTGCCTTTAAAGATTTGACACAGGTTTTCCACATGCATTAAAGGCATTCTATCACCATCCTAATTATATGTGAGCTCGCCAATCCGGCTTCTGGTACCTGCAGAATACAGATGGCTTCACCAGGAGAAGCCCCAGTGGACCAGAATTGCTCCTGCAAAATAATGTGGGAGCCATTCTTACAGGTTTGAGAACTCTTTACATGGTGTCCCTATGCCATAATGAGACAACCCATGCAGTAAAAAGTTTACTTAGTCATGCAGCAGTATGATTGCCGAGGCTTTATTACAATGTATCTAATTTGCTGGACAGGATTAAAGGGGTACTCCCACCCTAGACATCTTATCCCCTATCCAAAGGATAGGGGATAAGATGTCTGATCTCGGGGGGTCCCGCCGCTGGGGACCCCTGCAGTATCGCATGCGGCACCCACCTGTTTCTTGTGCGAATACGCTGGAGGGTCTGAGTCGCGACTACGTTTGTGACATCAGGACTCCGCCCCTGTGTGACGTCACGCCCGTCCCCTCAATGCAAGTCTATGGGAGGGGAGGGGACGGGCGTGACATGACACGGGGGCGGAGTCCTGACGTCACGGACTTCCTTTCCCGTAGTCACGACTAAGACCCTCCAGCGCTTCTGCACAAAAAACAGGTGGGTGCCGCATGCGGTACTGCGGGGGTCCCCAGCGGCAGGACCCCCGAGATCAGACATCTTATCCCTTAATCTTTGGATAGGGGATAAGATGTCTAGGGTGTGAGTACCCCTTTAAGGAAAAGTTTAATAGCGACCTCTGTAATGACGGCCACTTTAGGAAAATAGTCTTCTATCAATCAAGTTAAAAAGCTCAATACATCTCCAACTCCATATTATAATTTATTTTTCCTCTTTGCTAATAGGTTTACAGTTTCCTCTCCTAAAACTAGCCTGTCAGACCTCTGCTGTACCTCAATGTTAACATTTGCCAATCCGGATCCTGCATTCCTTCTATTGTATATTTGTGATGAACGTGTAAACAGTCATCATGATTGTTTCTAGGACCTCATTGCAGATTTAGTTTTTCAGTGCCCCTATATAAGTGATAATGGTTTGACCCAGCTGTGATGTAAGCCTTGTATTTCTGTCTCCACCCTTGTTACAACAATAAAGTTGTGAATTTGTAGTCACGCCCATGTCTGACCATTGTGCAAAGAATTTGTTTTTACTATAGGTGGGGTAATTAAATGCTTTATGATGTTTTTATCTTCCAAATACAATTAATAATACTTTACATAACATGCCTTTGATGCATGCTGTACAGGCTCTGTGGAAAGCTGGGTGATATCCTTAATGGACACTGTAATAATTGCTATCTTAGGTTGACATGCAGAAGATGTAATCGATGAATAGGATGTTGGGGCTTAGATGCATTTCTAGATCTTTTGTGTATATTTTAAGGGGAAATTTCCTGATGTGATAGAGCACATTATCAAATAATATTATCGACAGGTATTTTATCATTTTTGTATTTGTTTCATTTATTATAGGCTGCAATAAAAGCAAAAAAAGCCACAGAGAGCTATAAGACCTGTGTAGAGAAATATGCTGCTGTTAAATCTGACTTTGAACAGAAGATGGCGGAGACTGCTCAGGTGAGAACATGTAACACACAAAATGCATACATAGAGAGGTCTACAGAACGGAGGAAATGGGAGAGCATTACTACTTGTCCTCCAGAGTTAATCTCATATTTGTTTCCTATTAAAATTAATGGAGAGGTGTTCTTCAACTGGAAAATGAAACACAACTGCTTCCCATCATCTCTGTCATTTTTGCTTATGTGTCTGTGTCTGTCTATTGTTAAAAAACAGGTTTTACCCTCTTTCAACAAATTTAACAAAATGAAATTCTGCATTTTTACCTTTTTTTTTTTTTCTTTCTTTCTTTGTTCTTGCACTTAGCGTTTTCCACAGCTTTACATTAATAATGTCCTACAAGATCCCATGAGCGTACCAGATCTGTGTGCTGGAAGCTATATGGAGATACAGAGCCCCTGTTACTTGATACTATGGAGTTGTGGGCACTGTGTGCGGTCATATGGTGCCTTAGTAATATTATGTCTGTTGGTACGGTAGGGTCCTATAGAACCCTGGAACCCATTCATGCAGGGCGTGTATGCTGCAGATTTTTTGCCACAGATTGGAATGGGGGAAAATTCA
Source organism: Hyla sarda (assembly GCF_029499605.1). Lineage (NCBI taxonomy): Eukaryota > Metazoa > Chordata > Amphibia > Anura > Hylidae > Hyla > Hyla sarda. The sequence goes on from NC_079189.1 coordinate 529,432,557, forward strand.
TAGTGTATTACAGTAGCAGAAATAGGGCTGCAATTTGTAGAAAATCTGTCCACAGGCTGCATAAAAAAAAGTGCAAAAAGTTTGTTTTGGAAGTGCTGAGGATTTATTGCATGTTTTCCCAATATGGACATAAAAATCTGGATTTTCTGTAGTAATGTTGCAAATCCGCCGCAAGTTCTTCAACTTTGTATTTTAAGTATGTTGCATATTTTCTCTACAACATTACCACCGCACCATTACGTACATTTATGTAAATGTAAATCATCAGTTTTTTCCATTTTACCGCCCAAAAAGCGTAATTTTTTTTAATAAACATATTTGGTATTGCCGTGTGCGTAGAATTCTGAACTATCAAAATATATTTTTAATTATCCCGTACGGTGAACAGCGTAAATGTGTAAAAATTTTTTATAAAAAATAAAAAATTGCTGCTCTTTTGTCACATTTTATTCCCAAAAAAATGTATAAAAAATTTATAGAGAGTAAAATATAAGTAAAAGTGGTACCGATAAAAACGAAAGATCATGGCGCCAAAAATGAGCCCTCATACTGCCCCGTACGGAAAAATTTGAAAGTTATAGGTGGCCAAAATATGTCAATTTCATACATGCTAATTTTGTTAAAATAGTTAGATTTTTTTTAAAGCGGTACAAAATGTAAAATCTATATAACATTGGTATCATTTTAATCGTATTGACCCACAAAATAAAGAAAACATTTTTACCGTAAAGTGTACAGCGTGAAAACAAAACCTTCCAAAATTTGCTAAATCGAAGGTTTTCTTTTCAATTTTCACACATAAATAATAATTTTTTGTTGCACTGTACATTTTATGGTAAAATAAGTGATGTCATTACAAAGTAAAATTGGTGACGCAAAAAACAAGCCTTCATATGGGTCTGCGGATGGAAATATAAAAGAGTTATGATTTTTAGAAGGCGAGGAGGAAAAAACGAAAATGCAAAAATAAAATTGGCCAAAATGGGCCTGATCCTTAAGGGGTTAAAGGGAATCTATTAACCGATTAATGCCATCTTTATCGGCTGGTATAGGCTTATAGGGCACCTTACACTAATCAGGATGTTACTTTTTAATATGTTTTTTTTTTTCTGCAAAAAGCTGTTTTATATTGATCTTCCCCTCTGTAGGGACGTAACCTAAAGTCTGTGCAGGCCTTTCGGAACAGATTTGGATACATTTTTATATACAGGGGTAGCAAAACTGTTAGGTACTTTTAAAAGTTAATGTCAAAGTTGTGCTTTAGAAATAACTAATAACCAGTTATACAAAGTTCTACAAAATAGTATGTCGTTGATTACTGTCCTTGTGTGAAGTCTACACACACCCAGTACTGAAGTCCAACCACTTTCCTTAAAGGGGTACTCCAGGGAAAAACTTTTTTTTAAATCAACTGGTGCCAGAAAGTTAAACAGATTTGTAAATTATGAGAATTCAGGTAGAAAACAGACATGGTTGTACATCTACAATCTTTCACAATGATCTAATTGCTTCTCAGCATAATTTCAAAAACTAACAGGTTGTTAGTATATACGTTTTGATCAAAAAGTACAAAGTCCACTCGCCACGTCAAGGCCACCTATTTAGAGTGTGTCCCTAACGTCCCCAGCGTAAAATGGCGTAGCACTGGGCGGCGACCACAACCGCCGCGACACCAGTGCCCACAGGGAGAACGACCCACTGGCAGAGCGGCCCCAATGCCACTCAAACCAGTCCATGGGTCGCACCTCCCCGCAGACACGGCGCCACGGCAGCAACGGACGCCGCACAGCACCACACCAGTGTGAACAGGTTGTTACGGCACTCTTACGATGCTCTCCCAGTCAAACTGGGAGGCTGCCAATTACTTTTATTAAAAAATCTTAATCCTTCCTGTACTTATTAGCTGCTGAATACTGCAGCGGAAATGGTTTTCTTTTGGAACACAGTGCTTTCTGCTGACAACACGAGCACAGTGCTCTCTGCTGACATCTCTGTCCATTTTAAGAACTGTCCAGAACAACATATGTTTGCTATGGGGATTTCCTTTAACTCTGGACAGTCCCTAAAATGGACAGAGATGTCAGCAGAGAGCACTGTGGTCATGATGTCAGCAGACAGCTCTCTGTTTCATACGGAAAAGAATTTCCACTGTAGTATTCAGCAGCTAATAATTACAGGAAGGATTAAGATAATTTAATAGAGGTAATTTACAAATCTGTTTAACTTTCTGGCACCAGTTGATTTAAAATAAATAAATAAATAAATTTCACCGGAGTACACTTTAGACCAGTGATCTTCAACCTGCGGACCTCCAGATGTTGCAAAACTACAACTCCCAGCATGCCCGGACAGCCGTTGGCTGTCCGGGCATGCCGGGAGTTGTAGTTTTGCAACATCTGGAGGTCCGCAGGTTGAAGACCACTGCTGTAGGCCTTTTATGAGTTTCCATCTGGTCCCTGGACTCTTCACATTCTTATAGGAAGCTTGCTGTAAAAGACCAGACTAAACTGAGGACTGACACCACAGTTCATTGTTTAAACGGCCTCTGATTCGGACATTTTTTTAAGCAACAATTTACCTTTTTAATAATGTCATTTGGGCACAGTACATGTGAGTGAAGTTTTGCTATAAGTATTTTTTTTTTTTCCCTTATGCTTGTCCAGATCAGATGGTTACTGTTAAGTTACGGCATACTTGGCATTCCTTTTGACTGCTGTTGTATCAACGCTATGAAATGAATACAATGGGCATGTTAAAGTTTTCATGAAATCTATATGTGAATAAAGGGTGGGACTAAATCTGATAAGTGATTTGGATTATCCTGCACTTATACAGAGATTTATTGGACTATTACTTCAGTTAACAGGATACTTTACATAAATTACATAAAGTTTATCATTTATCATTTGCAACATCCCCTGAAGAATTATTTAAAGGGATTGTCCCACCTAATGTAGAGTGAACTTACTGTAAATGTGGCCGAACCCGAACCTGATGGTTCTACTGTGGATTTCCACCCATCAAAGTTCTTCGGATGCCTATAAAGTATTGCAAGAAAGTCTTAGGTCTCCTAGGACTCTGTACATATTTTGCAAGCTTCCAGAGAACTTTGAAGGCAGCGTTAATGTATGAAGCGGTTAAAGCGATCAATGGCCGAACTGCTAGGTTTGGAATTGGCCGCATTTTCTGTAAGTTCGCTCAACACTAATAATGAACATATATCTTCCATCTGTAATCTTAAAGGGGTATTCCAGGAAAAAACTTTTTTTTTGTATATCAACTGGCTCCAGAAAGTTAAACAGATTTGTAAATTACTATTTGTAAATGACTTCTATTAAAAATCTTAATCCTTTCAATAATTATCAGCTGCTGAAGTTGAGTTGTTGTTTTCTGTCTGGCAACAGTGCTCTCTGCTGACATCTCTGCTTGTCTCGGGAACTGCACAGAGTAGAAGAGGCTTACTATGGGGATTTGCTTCTAAACTGGGCGGTTCCCGAGACACGTGTCATCAGAGAGCACTTAGACAGAAAAGAACAACTCAACTTCAGCAGCTCATAAGTACTGAAAGGATTAAGATTTTTTAATAGAAGTAATTTACAAATCTGTTTAACTTTCTGGAGCGAGTTGAGATATATATATATATATATATATATATATATATATATATATATATATATATAAAAATTCTGGATAACCCCTTTGAGAACAGAGGTCTCATGTCTCCTGTCACAATGGAGAGGTGTGCGCGATGCCACTCAATTATTAATAGCAGACTACTGTACTTGGCCAGCTTCAGACCCCCGAGGATCGCTCACTAACCCCTTCCCATTTGGCGGTTTATAGCATGTAATAATGAGGGCTTCTATGCTGTAGTAGGCCTCACGTCCATGTTGTCTGGATGTCATATCTCTGATGATGGGTAATTTGCCCTGCAAATTCCCACAATTCTCTGTTCTACATTCTCTGTATAATCAGCTAGAAGGAATGCTACTCATTAACTGCAGACAGAGCTGACCAGTGATCTCTCCTTAAGATATCCGGATAGTTAACTTAATATGCTCCATTATTATAAGCTTCCAAAGTTAATCAGTTCCGCACATCTAAATGCTGGCTTCTGTGTGCCAGACGATCTGCTGCCTATGTTTATTCCTTTTTACTTCTTTAACCCAGAGTGACTTTAAGGTTGAATGCCACATGATAGATCCAGACCAAAGTGAAAACCTTGCTGTGCCTTGTATTCTTTGCTTGATAATATAAAGATGAAAGTTAACAGTAATTTAAATTTGACTAGAATAAAAAGGGTGTAGTTTTAGTAACACAGTGGCTCAAGGAACATGTGACTATTTCTCACTTAAAAAGCCTTCTTTTTCTTTTGTATTCACCCTCATGCAGGTAAACAGAGTAATGTTAGCCCCATGCTGTTGTATGGCAGCTAGTATAGTGCCATATAGTACCTTGTTATGGTATTCCCAGTTACAGGAGTGGAGGAAGTGATTAGGTATCTCAATCAGTAAGTTAAAGGGGTACTCCACCCCTAGACAGCTTAGGGGATAAGATGTCTGATCGCAGGGGTCCCGGCGCTGGGGACCCCCGGGATCAGACATCTTAGCGACAACCAGGGCCGGTGTATCGTGACGTCCCACCCCAGCAATGCAAGCCTATGGGAGGGGGCGTGACGGTCGTCACGCCCCCTCCCATAGGCTTGCATTGAGGGGCTGAGACATTTGCTGAGACATATCAGTATGCCCAGTCTCTGGCCAGCTGGAGCGGTAGACGTGACATCACAGTACTACTCAGCCAATCACTGACCACAGTGGTGTCCTTACTAGGCCACTGTTTGGCGAGCCCCACTGTCAGTTTCTCCGCCTGTAGATACTATGTTCTGCGTCTTCTGGGATGCCAGAAACCAGCCCTTATACTGGAGCTAAAAGGAAATGGTGGAAGGTGAGTTAGTTTTTATTTTATTAGGCAGGCTGGGGACATTTTCCATTACATCAGGTAAGCCCTTTTTAAGTGACAGTCGTTATGCTCATCTGTAGTTTACAGCAGTGCTAGGATAAATGGTTATCAGGCAGAGTAGTCTGTCTCCTACTGAAGCAATATTTTTTTTATTCTTTCAGTGCATACATAAAAAAAAAAAAGAAAAAAACATTTAGCAATATCTGTGAATTAAACATTTTGCACATTTTGGTATGACTAAGGCGGACCTGTTCCGCTGAAACGCGTCACCATTGTTCATGTTGCAGTGTTTGTGTCCTATTAAAGAAGAATAAAGCTGTCGTTTTTACCGCATGCCGAGTGCTGGACGCCTATTTCTCCTTTGCTTATCTTCTACGTGTTGGTCCACACGTGTCCGAGACACGGCGGCTCTGGTGGTGAGCTGGACTTGCTCTCTTTTTTTCCAAACATTTTGCACAGTTTTGTTCCTTAAGCTCCTATGCACATTATATGTCTCCGTAGAAACAGCCGATCATACGGTCATGTTACCTTCCATCTATCCCTGAGGTCTCCAATCTGTGGATCTCCAGAGGTTTCAAAACTACAGCTCCCAGCATGCCTGGACAGACGGGAATTGTAGTTCTGCAACATCTAGAAGTCCACAGACCACTAACCATTCCCTACGTTTGGCAAACCTACTCAATGTACGTCAGGGCAAAGAAGGAGAACTAATGGAAGAAAGTAAGAGTCTGCCAGACACAGAATCTTCTGTCTGTAACTATGGTAAGCTTAGTCTGCATATGGGGAGGTACAGACAAAACTATAGGAAAGTTTTATATGGGACCTATTGAAAGCTTCCATCATTTTAAATTATTCATGTATTGGTATGATGGTGCTCCTTCACATTCACTTGATTTGTGGCAGATTTTGGAGCACCAATAATCTGCAACACAGATACTGTACAATGTAAATAGGTTTTTAAGGAAACACATTCATGTAAAAATAGGCATTTTGAAGGCATAGCACTGCATTTACATGATGAATTTACCTATTCTTTGTTTACACTGTTGGCCAAATTATCAGAAAAAAAAAATACTGTTATTAACACTAAATATGCTGTTAAAGAAAAATTTGTAAAATTAATGTTTTGTAAATTACCCTTTGGCTTATAGCAAGGATTTAACCATTTGAGCATAGGATGGGCAAGTTTTTGCAGTGTTCAGTCATACAGGCATTGCATGCCCAATTTGAGATACGTTCTTCCATCAATTGCTGTTTGTTTGTTTGTTTTTGGTTTTTCTCCATTTCTGACCTTGATCCTCCAGAAAACGTGTCCCTTTACCACCATTGTGACATGAAATTGTGCTTACATTTAAATTTTGCTGATAGAATATCAGAATATGGTCCATGTACGGCAACATCTGTCAGCCAAATTTAAAAGAAACTGCGGGCCAATGAACCATGTCCTCCAGACATTCTGGTAAATGTGGGGGCAAAAGGAAAACAACAATTCCAGATGACTCTATTTTGATCAGGGAATGTCGAAAGAATCCCAGAGCATCCAGCAGACAGCTGCAGAGCTTGCTGGGACAACATGGAGTCTTAATAAGATGAGGTCTGTTCAACAAAGACTTCTGGATTTTAGACTTCAAGCCCACCAACCTTTTAAAGAAATAGGAACTGACTAAACAAATGAAGGCTAAGACTCGACTGGACTAAACAGTATAAAAACTGGTCAACAGAAGCCTGGGAACAAGTGAGAAATATTGAATCTTATTGGCATATATTGTTTGATTTGGTAAACAAAAAAAAATTATACAAACAAAACAATTGTTCTGCACATTTTTGGTTACTTTTATAGATTATGTGACAAAAGCATCATCCACTGTTCTGAGCAGCGATTATTATATCTGACGACAGCCTGGAGAACAAATAAGGAGAAACTGTATTGTCCAAGTCTAGTACCTATCCATGTCATGGTATGGAGCGTCATGATCATCTGTAGGACAGACAGGCTCTACATTCTAAAGAATATGAAACGGCAACTATACAATTCTGTACTAGAGCAATGTCTGATCCCTCGGCCGTGTGACTGGGTGCAGAAGAAGAGATTTACAAGGACTGGAGGCTTTATCTTCTTGCATGGTGGTGCCCCATGTCACACGGGTCATAAAGTCAGGATCATGGCATTGTAATTTTACCTTGGCCAAGCAACAGCCTGGACTTGAATCCTATAGAAACATGGCCTGATCTGAAAAAATAAATAAAAAGATCCATAACAAACAAGTATCAACTAAAGAAGAACTTATCTCAGCTTGGGCACGCAATGCCTCTATGACTGAACACTGTAAGGAGCTTGTCTACAGGTTAAAGGGATACTCCACTGGAAAAAAAAAATTTTTTTAAATCAACTGATGCCAGAAAGTTGAACAAATTTATAAATTTACTTCTATTTAAAAATCTTAATCCTTCCAGTACTTATGAACTTCTGTATGCTTCAGAAAAATGTCTTTTTTCTTTTTGAATTTCCTTTCTGTCTGACCACAGTGCTCTCTGCTGACACCTCTGTCAATGTCGGGAACTGTCCAGAGTAGGAGTAAATCCCCATAGCAAACCTCTCCTCCTCTGGACAATTCCTGACATGGACAGAGGTGTCAGCAGAGAGCACTGTGGTCAGACAGAAAAGAAATTAAAAAAGAAATGAACTTGCTCTGTAGTATACAGCAGCTGATAAGTACTGGAAGGATTAGGATTTTTAAATAGAAGTAAATATATAAATCTGTTTAACTTTCTACCACCAGTTGATTAAAAAAAAATTGTTTTTCCAGTGGAGTACCCCTTTAAATGCTTGAAATTGGCCAAACAATCACTAACAAAATATAAATTTTACAAATATTTTTATAAGAACATGTTTTTCTTGTAAAATAAAGTGTATTTAGTGTTATTTGATATACGTGTATAAGATTACATTTTTTTTTTTTCTATTAATTTGGCCGACGTGTAGATGTGTGTTCTCCATTGTCTGGCTCTGTAACTGTTGTGAAATAGCAACTCCCACCATTCCCAAAAGGCCATTGTTATTGTGAAGAGTACATTTGTAAGTCAGATAGTTACTCTAGGAGAGGACAGTGTTTGTATCTGTAATGTACTACATTGTAAGGGCTGCCAATGTCTGTGAAACAGTGTTTTGGAAGAGGCGATGTGTATCGGAGCCATTGGCAGCTCTGACGTGAACAGGTTGTTATGAGTAATCTGTGCCTGGCACACGTTCAGCCATGCCATCTGGCTCAATGCAAAACACCACACCCCTGTGTATGCTTAATTTTCTATGTAAAATGCTAGAAGAGGTCGACTTGTTCTACCACAGGTTTGGACCATTTGCTGGTTAAGTGACTATAAACTGGTTGCTGCTTTAGTACTGGAAGTTCTAGTGTAATAGGAGCAGAACGACATGTCACCTCTTTTGTTGTTCATCAGACATTCCAGTCTTGGGCAGTCCTAATAGATATAAATACTGCTGCCAGCATTCCAGTATATACTGAACAGGGACATTTCGGTTGGGATTTGTTCTGTTTAACACAGAGCCTCAATAGATGGCAGCCATTGCTGAAACGCTTACTGTGGATAATATGTATTACACATATATCTGGCCTCCCACCCTCTAAAGCAGTTTTTCCCAACTAGCGTGCCTCCAGCTGTTGCAAAACTACAACTCCCAGCATGCCCGGACAGCCTTTGGCTGTCCGGGCATGCTGGGAGTTGTAGTTTTGCAACAGCTGGAGGGCACACTGGTTGGGAAACACTCCTCTAAAGGTCATCTTTATAATTCTAGCATCTGCTCAGTCTATTCATCCGTAGCCTCCTGGTTTAATAGCAGAATACCGGGACTGCAGTAGATGCTGGCATTCAAGTAGAAAGCACCAGTATAGTGCGCAAATATAATTCTCATCTGCAAGGTCTGTCTGAGAACCACTGTAATTGTAGCCATCGGTGTTTGTCAGCCGGTGTCATCCTCTGTTCACATCTGTTATATTTTCACCAGGGATTTTTTTTTTTTTTAAAGAAAACAACAAATTCACTGTAAAAATAGAAGGATACTGTAGCTCTAGATCTTTTGTGCAAGAAAAATAAATTACTTTTTTTTTTTTTTTACTTGGTGAAAGTTAAGGGGTTGGTTTGTTCGTGTGTGTGTGTGTATGTACACTGCTCAAAAAAAAATAAAGGGAACAATTAAATAATACAATGTAACTTCAAGTCAATGATACTTCTGTGAAATCACACTATCCACTCAGAAAGCAACACTGATTGAGAATCAATTTCACATGCTGTTGTGCAAATGGAACAGACAACAGGTGGAAATTATAGGCAATTAGCAGGACACCCCCAATAAAGGAGTGGTTCTGCAGGTGGTGACCACAGACCACTTCCCAGTTCCTATGCTTCTTGGCTGATGTTTTGGTCGCTTTTGAATGCTGGCGGTGCTTTCACTCGAGTGGTATCATGAGACGGAGTCTACAACCCACACAAGTGGCTCAGATAGTGCAGCTCATCCAGGATGGCACATCAATGCAAGCTGTGGCAAGAAGGTTTGCTGTGTCTGTCAGCGTAGTGCCCAGAGTATGGAGGTACTACCAGGGGACAGACCAGTACATCAGGAGACGTGGAGGAGGCTGTAGGAGGGAAACAACCCAGCAGCAGGACCGCTACCTCTGCCTTTGTGCAAGGAGGAGCAGGAGGAGCACTGCCAGAGCCCTGCAAAATGACCTCCAGCAGGCAACAAATGTGCATGTGTTCACTCAAATGGTCAGAAACAGACTCCACACTGAGCACATGTGGCAGAGTCTGGAGACACTGTGTAGAACGTTCTGCTGTCTTCAACATCCTCCAGCATGTCCGGTTTGGCGGTGGGTCAGTAATGGTGTGGGGTGGCATTTCTTTGGGAGGCCGCACAGCCCTCCATGTGCTTGCCATAGGTAGCCTGACTGCCATTATGTACCGAGATGAGATCCTCAGACCATATGCTGGTGTGGATGGTCCTGGGTTTCTCCTAATTCAAGACAATGCTAGACCTCATGTGGCTGGAGTGTGTCAGTAGTTCCTGCAAGAGGAAGGCATTGATGCTACGGACTGGCCCGCCCATTCCCCAGACCTGAATCCGATTGAGCACATCTGGGACATCATGTCTCGCTCCATCCACCAATGCCACGTTGCACCACAGACTGTCCAGGAGTTGGCGGATGCTTTAGTCCAGGTCTGGGAGGACATCCCTCGGGAGACAATCCGCCACCTCATCAGGAGCATGCCCAGACATTGTAGGGAGGTCATACGGGCACGTGGAGGCCACACACACACTACTGGGGCGGGGGGTGCCGCCTGTTCTGGCATACTGGGAGCCGTGGTTTTGCAACAACTGTAGGGCCTCCGTTTGGAGACCACTGTTCTAGTATATAGTGCAGTTTTATCTGTCTTATGCATGTGAGCTCCGTGTCTTGTAGAGGCCACTTTGGAATCTGCAGTGGAATTCCCAGTGAGCCCGCTGACAACAAGGGCGATCCCAGACATTAAGCTGCAGGATGCTGCTGAGATTTGCTGAGGTCGGCACAGTTGCTGTCTCACCCATCATGTTTCCTGCAGGCCTTTTCCTGTTTGCTTGGCTTGCATACGTGTCTTTATATTTGGTAGAGTTATCCCCTTTTTTCATAGATGTCAGTGTTTGCAGCAATAGCAAATGCATTGTATATTGTTTTCAGTGTGATATGTCATTTATTCTATCCTTTTGACTTTAGTGAATATATATATTTTCTATATAAAGGCGGCAGCTTACTGTACGTGCCTAGGGAGAAATGAGCAGCTTTATGGACACAGGAGGATGTAAGGAAGGTGATCCTAAAGGAAACGGTTTGCTTTCAGACATCATTCATCTTAGTACTGAGCTCTATAGTTCATTTATCTGAAATGTTCTACATTAGAGCCATAAGTGCAGGAGAGCTGCTAACAGATGCTAATGTACAGGCTTGTCACATCTAATATATGGAGACTGCAAACACCATGGTGCTATTTTGTTTCATAGAACTCCTATACAGTGCAGAAAGTCTTTATGGTTCCTCCTCTTTAAAGGGGGTACTGCAGTGTAAAAAAAAAGGTTTTCGAATCAACTGGTGCCAGGGAATCATACAGATCTGTAAATTCTATTTAAAAATCTTAATCCTCCCAGTACTTATCAGCTGCTGTATGCTCCAGAGGAAGTTCCCCCCCCCCCAGTATGACCACAGTGCTCTCTGCTGACACCTCTGTCCATGTCAGGAACTGTCCAGAGCAAGAGCAAATCCACATAGGAAACCTCTCCTGCTCTGGACAGTTCCTGACATGGACAGAGGTGTCAGCAAAGAGCACTATGGTCATACTGGAAAGACCAACACAACTTCCTCTGGAGCATACAGCAGCTGATAAGTACTGGAAGGAATAAGATTTTAAAATAGAAGTAATTTTCAAATCTGTTAACTTTCTGACCCCAGTTGATTTGAAAACATTTTTTTCCCACCGTAGTTCCCATTTAATTGTGGAATGGGCATAGATGCATCCACTATCTTAATGTTTTACAGGTTGGACTCTGACTTTTTTTTTTTTTTTTACATACATTGCTCGAATCTACATTGAGTTTACTTAATCTGGTACAGCAATTAAGAATGTATAATGGGTAGTATAGGAATAAAAATAGATTTGACCTGATTATTTCCTATGCAGTATTATAAGTAGCTGTAATCCGACACATGTACTTTTTTTTTTTTTTTGGTACTATAACAGGTGGGAATTTATAAAATACCTCTGAGCAGTAATTCTGAGCTATATTTAAGGGGTACTCCTCTATGTTTAAGAACCCTATCTGCAGGATTGCTGAAGACACCAGAGTACAGTTTTCGTGTATCTCCAGCATTCCCATAGCGTGCAGACACGTCGCTCTGTGCACTGGGGTTATGCTGCAAATCGGCATAATCCACATGTGGCTTTTACTGAGGATTCACACAAACTACTCTCTGTGTTGTATAGGGTGAAATCTGCTGTATATTTGTCCCAAAAAAACACCATGTACAGGTTTCAAATAATCTGCAATAGATGCTGCTTTGTTTTTTTCTGCCATGTTTGATGTACTTTGTAGTTTTTAGGTGCTGCATGGTATGTCTGAACTGGACTCTACTGTCTTTGTTCAGCAGGGCAGAGCGGTCTTTACTTGTATTAATGCATGTTAAATGTTCATTATTTCTTATGTTTTTTTCTTTTAAAGGGGTACTCCGGCCCTTAGCCATCTTATCCCCTATTCAAAGGATAGGGGATAAGATGTCTGATCGCGGGGGTCCTGCCGCCGGGGACCCCCACATTCTCTCATGCAGAAACCCATCTGTTGCAGCTGCACAGAGCTATGTTCGCTCCATGTCTGAAAGGTTACGACTACGGGGTCGGAGTATCGGGACGCCACGACTCTGCCTCCTTGTGACTTCACGCCCCGCCTCCTCAATGCAAGTCTATGGAAGGGGGAATTTTCTAGCCCATTACTTTTATAATAAATGTTTGGCATTAGAAATCTGGTTGCAATGTTTGTGTTGTGTGCTCCCTCTAGTGTCCTTAGGTCATATTGCAGTCATTACAATCTACTTGTGTTTTCTTTTAATATGACATTTCCTGAGCTGTACTGGGTGTATTCTCCTAATGGTTCATGTGGTACTTGGACCACTTGGGCTACCATTTATATTTTAGATCCCCCTTAAAATTGCAAACTTAGTTCTTGGCTGTCAAATTAGTTTTAAAGAGTTTTGGTTTTTAAGTGGAGTTAAAGCAGAGATAAAAGTTAAAGTGCAATAGTTAGCTCAAGAATTTTCAGGAGACTGTCCTCTGTTTTTATATAGAAAACTAAATAAAAATAAACTATGTTGACATTGGTCTTATTTTTCTCCTACTGTACCATGTAATCTGCAGGGAGCACTGCCACCTAGTGGAGCAAATGCACCTTACTTCCTATGTGCACTTCTATTAAAATGCTATAATATATTGCATAAAATTATAAGCCGCATAAAGCCTGCCTGTGTTGTGGAGGATAGCATGTGCCATTTTTGTTTCTTACTTCTTTCTTTTTATAGTTTGTGTGTATTGGTGCATACCAATCTTATACATTTTCTTCTTTTCTCCTCCTGGTTTAATATAAAAAATAAATAGAATGTGTGTATATGTATATTATAATCATAAAGCATAGAACAGCAGCACCACTAATTACAAAGAAACTGACACGTGAAACTGGTGGAAAAAGGATACACAATGTGGGTATTCAGGTAATGCTCATCCAACGGGGATGCTAGGAGATTAAATATAATAGCAATCAAAAGTGTGCAAAAGAAGACAAAAATAGCAATCCTGCACAGGATTTGTCGTCTTTTGCACACTAATGTATATTACAATGGTCATCTGGCTGGGTTCAGACCTCAGTCATATTATGCAAGTTGGCAATGAAGGCTATTACTAATTTCAATACTGACTACTGTGCTCTACAGCAAGCGTGGACTCTGATCATCTATGTTGTGCTAAGCAGCGAAAAATAAGTGTATTCCAATTTTGAGAAGAAAAAATTCTTAGCGACCTCAACAGGAACTGGAATTGTGGCAATTATTCAACACACAGGTCTGGACCAAGTAGGGTGACGGCTGTTTTGCACCCCTCTGTACACAGAGGTGCAGGAAACTGCTGTCGCCTTGTCTGCATCCAGACCTATGTGCTGAATACACTCTACAATTCCTGTTAAGTGCCGCAAGAGTTTGTTCTTCACATCATTGTCTTTCTATGTCTGTCCCTTCACCAACAACCCTCTCAATAGAAGTATTTAATCACTTATCAGGTTGTAGAGGAAGCTTAAAAGCCAGAACTATTTTAGATGGATGTGGTTCTGTAGAGTCATCTTTATTTTGTCAGAAGGATTTACTCCTATTTACGTACTGTGTGGTGAATTGTATTTTTCAGAAGTTTCAGGACATTGAAGAGGCACATCTTGTTCGGGTGAAAGAGATCATTGGCTGCTTCTCCCATTCTGTTAGTGAGGTCCATATTCAGATAGGCCAGGTAAGTTCAATATGATGGTGACTAATAGCTCACCTGATGACAGCAATTGTTTGCACATGTGCAATGTATTTCTCCTAGCATTCACATCCCTAACTAGGATATTTGGTGACACCATCATTGCACGTACCGTATATACTTGAGTATAAGCCGAGTTTAACGCCCCCCCTCGGCTTATACTCGAGTGAGCTCTCCGCCTGTCAAGTGGTCTTCAACCTGCGGACCTCCAGATGTTGCAAAACTACAACTCCCAGCATGCCCGGACAGCCATAGGCTGCAACATTTTGACTGGAAAGCGAGACAAGCAAGTTTTCCAAAAATTAACTACGTAGTAATAATTTTTAAATGGACTACGGGTAGTCAGGTATTTATTAACTGCGACAGTCGCAACTGCGCAAAAAAAAGTCGCAACAGGGTTAAAAATTGACAAAATTTACTCCAGCTCAGACATGGAGCAGAAAAAGCTACTACCAAAGTAAAAAAGGAAAAATTGCTTACGTGAAAGAAAATTATCAACAGGCTGAAACCAGTTGATAAATAAGTCGCACATAAGCAAAAAAAAGTAAAGAAAAAAGTACTAAAATAAGGAATACATAAGCAAACATTGATAAATGTCCCTCATTGTTACTGTTCTTACAAGACAGGTACCAGGCATGTAAATTAAAATCACACAATAAAAAATGCTTTGTGGCTCTGCCTGGTCAGCTCAGGTTTTGCTGTCTTGGTTTCTTGGGGTGCGTTCACACAGCCGTCTGTCCCCGTTTTTTTTTATCCCCGATTCTGTTCTGTTCTTGCAGGCTGTAAACAGATTAAAACCGGTTTAAAAAAAATCTCATTCATGTCAATGGGATTTTTTTACAATCCGTTTACACCCATTTGTACCCTTCTGCACTCATTTCCATTTTTTGATCACAGAAAAAACGGCACATGCTGTATTTTTTCTTCAGTCTAAAAAAACTGAAGAAAAAATGGATACAGTATATTTAACATTGAAGTCTATGGGAAACGGATGAGCCTTTAATGTCATCCCTTTGCATCCGTTTTATCAATTTGTTTTTTTGATCCGCTTTTATTTCTGAGCATGCTCAGAACAAAAAAAAAATTTATGGTTTATTAGCTGAACAAAAATGGATAACATCCATTTGCATATATTATAGTCCATTTTTTTTTTTTTTAAGTCTGTTTTTATTTTGACGGGAAAAGAACGGGACGGGTCTAGACGGCTGTGTGAATACAGCCTTACAAGTCTAAGAAGAAGCCAAGACATTGAAACTTGAGCCAAACAGTCAGATGATAAGGTTTTGGCTAATGGACAAAATTAGCATCATACAAATCCTGGTTTTAAAAACTTTGGGGGAGATTTCTCAAAACCTGTGCAGAGGAAAGGTTGCCCAGTTGCCCATAGCAACCAATCAAATCGCTTCTTTCAGTTTTCAGAGGCCTTGTTAAAAAGGAAAGAAGGGATCTGATTGGTTGCTATGGGCAACTGTGCAACTTTTTCTCTGGACAGGTTTTGATAAATCTCCCTCTTTGTATTTAAAGAGTACATATTGTTTGCTAAACCTCTCACATGTCAGAAGTTTATATCGACTGAAGACTATTGATAATGGTTCTTATCTGCAGACACATTCTGTGTTTTGATGGGGGGCTGGGTGCTTAAACCCCCACTGTTAGCTAAAATGAAGAAGCAGGAGCACTCTGATGCATGCACGGTGCCCTATCATTTGCGTCTTCAGGAAGCTGAAGCAAGGGGTATATGGACTTGCCATAAGTCTCATAGGCAGGGGTCAAGTACTGGGGAAAAAGTGAGGGAGCTCACCCGAGATTTCCACTCAAGTGCTGGTCCTGCAGGACTCCTGCTAATGGGAACAGTGTTCCTGCTGTGGAAAAAGTGCAGGAACTCCGTTCTCATGCGTTCCTGCAGGACTTGAGCCCTGCTTATAGGTGTTTAGTGTAAATCCATATCCATCTTACTGAGCTGTGCAAAGCAGAGATGAAGGGGCACAGCCGAGCACTTCTGCCTTTTCATTTTACAAATCGATGGAGGTGTCGGCACCTGGACCACCACTGATACAATTCTGACTTTTCACTACGACATCCTAGAAGTTTGGTTAAATGATAGGTACACTTAAAGGGGTACTCCGGTGGAAAACGTTTTGTTTTTTTAACCCGTACAGGACCTGGGGCGTATGGATACGCCTTCTGTACCTGGGTCTTAAGGACCCAGGGCGTACCCGGGAATTTCGGTCCCCGCCGCGCGCCGGGGATATCGATCAGCAGGCACCCCGTGCAAATGCCCAGGGGGGGTCATCAGACCCCCCCATGTCGGCGATCGGCGCAAATCGCAAGTGAATTCACACTTGCGATTTGCGCCGATTCCGGGTCATTCGGGTCAATGGTGACCCGGTGACCCGGAATAGAAGGGGGATCGCGGTTGTCTAAGACACCCACAATCCCCCTGTAGCCATAGGAGTGAGGTGGCAGAGGTGCCACCCCTCCTATCTCTGCTATTGGTGGTCTAGACGCGACCACCAATAGCAGATTAGGGGCCGTGGGGGTTTACTTTCATTTTCCCCGTTCTGCCCACCCACAATAGGCGGGGCAGGACGGGGACCGAACGCCGAAGATCCACTTACCCGTCGGTGGAAGCTGCGGGATCGGATCAGCGGCGGTGATCGGCCCGGGCGGCGATGTCGTGCAGCAGAAGAGGACGGCTCCCTGGATCCGACGGAAGCCGGTAAGTTGCCTAGCAACATCTAGAGGGCTACAGTCTGAGACAGTAGCCCTCCAGATGTTGCAAAACTACAACTCCCAGCATGCCCAGACAGCTGCTGGGCATGGTGGGAGATGCAGTTTTGCAACAGCTGGAGGTCTACAGTTTAGAGACCACTGCACAGTGATCTCTATACTGTAGCACTCTAGATCTTGCAAAACTACAACTCCCTGCATGCCCACATAGCTGTTTGCTGTCTGTTCATGCTGGAATTTGTAGTTTTGCAACATCTGGAGGTCCACAGTTTGGAGATCACAGTGCAGTGGTCTCTATCTGTAGCCCTCCAGATGTTGCAAAACTGCAAATCCCAGCATGCCGAAACAGCTGTCTCTGCATGCTGGGAGTTGTAGTTGCGATCCCTCCAGCTGTTGCATAACTAGATCTCCCAGCATGCCCTTCGGCGATCAGTAAATGCTGGGAGTTGTAGTTTTGCAACAGCTATAGGCACACTGGTTGGAAAATACGGAGTTGGGTAACAGAACCTAACTGAAGGTTTTCCAACCAGTGTGCCTCCAGCTGTTGCAAAACTACAACTCCCAGCATGCACGGTCTGTCAGTACATGCTGGGAGTTGTAGTTTTGAAACAGCTGAAGGTTTGCCCCCCCATGTGAACGTACAGGGTACATTCACATGGGCGGGTTTACAGTAAGTTTCCTGCTTCAAGTATGAGCTGCGGCAAACTTTTTGCCGCAGCGCAAATTTCTAGCGGGAAGCTCACTGTAACCCGCCAGTGTGACTGTACCCTAAAAACACTACACTAACACATAATAAAGGGTAAAACACTACACATACACCCCCTTACACTGTCCCCCCAATAAAAATGAAAAATGTATTGTACGGCAGTGTTTCCAAAACGGAGCCTCCAGCTGTTGCAAAACAACAACTCCCAGCATTTCCGGACAGCCACTGACTGTCCAGGCATGCTGGGAGTTTAGCAACAGCTGGAGACACCCTGTTTGGGAATCACTGGCGTAGAATACCCCTATGTCCACCCCTATGCAATCCCTAATTTAGTCCTCAAATGCGCATGGCGCTCTCACTTCAGAGCCCTGTCGTATTTCAAGGAAACAGTTTAGGGCCACATATGGGGTATCTCCGTAATCTGGAGAAATTGAGTTACAAATTTTGGGGGGGTTTTTCTCCTTTTACCCCTTATGAAAAGGAAAAGTTGGGGGCTACACCAGCCTGTCAGTGTAAAAAAAATTTAAATTTTACACTAACATGCTGGTGTTGTCCTTTACTTTTTATTTTCACAAGTGTTAAAAGGAAAAAAGCCCCCCAAAATTTGTAACGCAATTTCTCCTGAGTACAGAAATACCCCATATGTGGGCGTAAAATGCTCTGCGTGCGCACAACAAGGCTCAGGAGTGAGAGCGCACCATGTACATTTGAGGCCTACATTGGTGATTTGCACAGGGGTGGCTGATTTTACAGGGGTTCACACATAAACACAAAAAAATAAATACCCACATGTGATCCCATTTTGGAAACTACACCCCTCACGGAAAGTAACAAGGGGTATAGTGAGCCTTTACACCCCACAGGTGTTTGACGAATTTTGATGGAAAAATGAAAAAAAAAAACATTTTTTACAAAAATGCTGGTGTTACCCAAAATTTTTCATTTTCACAAGGAAACATAGGAAAAAAGCCCCTCAAAATTTGTAACCCCATTTTTTCTGAGTAAGAGCATACCCCATATGTGGATGTAAAGTGCTCGGCGGGCGAACTACAATGCTCAGAAGAGAAGGAGCACCATTGGGATTTTGAAGAAAAAATTTGTCCGGAATTGAAGGCTACGTGTGTTTACAAAGCCCCATAGAGCCAGAACAATGGAACCCCCCACATATGACCCAATTTTGGAAACTACACCCCTCACGTAATGTAATAAGGAGTACAGTGAGCATTTGCGCACCACAGGTGTCTGACAGATTTTTGGAACAGTGGTCCGTGAAAATGAAAAATGTAATTTTTCATTTGCACAGCCCACTGTTTCAAAGATCTGTCAAACACCAGTGGGTTGTGAATACTCACTGCACCCCTTATTAAAATCTGTGGGTGGTGTAGTTTCCAAAATGGGGTCACGTGGGGGGGTCCACTGTTCTGGCACCACGGGGGGGGCTTTGTAAACGCACATGGCCCCCGACTTCTATTCCAACCAAATTCTGTCTTCAAAAGCTCAATTGCGCTCCTTCTCTTCTGAGCATTGTAGTGCGCCAGCAGATCACTTGATGTCCACACATTGGGTATTTCCATACTCAGAAGAAATGGGGTTACAAATTTTGGGGGTCATTTTCTACCCCTTGTAAAAATATAAAATGTGGGGGAAAACCAGCAATTTAGTGAACAAAAATTTTTTTTTTCATTTACACATCCGACTTTAGCAAAAAGTCGTCAAACATCTGTGAGGTTTTAAGGCTCACTGTACCCCTTGATGTGTTCCTTGAGGGGTGTAGTTTCTAAAATAGTATGCCATGTTTTTTTTTTTGCTGTTCTGGCACCATAGGGGCTTCCTAAATGCGACATGCCCCACAAAAACCATTTCAGAAAAACTCACTCTCCAAAATCCCATTGTCGCTCCTTCCCTTCTGAGCCCTCTACTGCGCCCGCCGTACACTTGACATACCCATATGAGGTATTTCCTTACTCATGGGCTACACATTT
The DNA here is from genome assembly GCF_029499605.1 of Hyla sarda. NCBI lineage: Eukaryota > Metazoa > Chordata > Amphibia > Anura > Hylidae > Hyla > Hyla sarda. The sequence continues at coordinate 529,452,030 of NC_079189.1, forward strand.
TAGGAAGATTTCTCTCCTTTTACCCCTTGTAAAAATTCAAAAGCTGGGTCTACAAGAACATGCCAGTGTAAAAAATGAAGATTTTGAATTTTCTCCTTCAATTTGCTGCTATTCCTGTGAAACACCTAAAGGGTTAACAAACCTTTTGAATGTCATTTTGAATACTTTGGGGGGTGCAGTTTTTATGATGGGGTCATTTTTGGGGTATTTCTAATAAGAAGGCCCTTCAAATCCACTTCAAATCGGAACTGGTCCCTGAAAAATTTAGATTTTGAAAATTTTGTGAAAAATTAGAAAATTGCTGCTGAACTTTGAAGCCCTCTGGTGTCTTCCAAAAGTAAAAACTTGTCAACGTTATGATGCAAACATAAAGTAGACATGTTGTATATGTGAATCAATATATAATTTATTTGGAATATAAATTTTCCTTATAAGCAGAGAGCTTCAAAGTAAACAAAATGCTAAATTTGGAATTTTTCACCAAGAAACCATGCAAGTATCGACAAAATTTTACCACTAACGTAAAGTAGAATATGTCACGAAAAAACAATCTCGGAGTCAGAATGAAAGGTAAAAGCATCCCAGAGTTATTAATGCTTAAAGTGACAGTGGTCAGATGTGCAAAAAATGGCCGAGTCCTACAGTGAAAATTGGCTGGGTCCTTAAAGGGTTAAATTGGTGCCAGAAAGTTAAACAGATTTGTAAATTACTTCTATTAAAAATTCTTAATCCTTCCAGTACTTATTAGCATCTGTATACTACAGAGAAAATTCTTCACAGTGCTCTCTGATGACATCTCTGTCCATTTTAGGAACTGTCCAGAGCAGCATATGTTTGCTATGGGGATTTTCTCCTACTCTGGACAGTTCTTAAAATGGACAGAGAGCTCTGTGTTCTAAAAAGATAAGAATTTCCTCTGTGGTATTCAGCAGCTCATAAGTACTGGAAGGATTACGATTTTTTAATAGAAGTAATTTACAAATATGTTTAACTTTCTGGCACCAGTTGATTTAAAAAAAAAAAAAAAAAAAAAAAGGTTTTCCACCGGAGTACCCCTTTAAAATAGCGGGATATGAGCTGAGAGAAAAAAATAAAAAATACTGCAAGCAGCTCAAATCCTTTAAACAGACAGACACCAGATAGAAACCAATCGGACTCTATTAAAATTCTATAGGATCAGGGATCAGTAAGGACCCGGTTGTGTTCATTCTGCAACGGACCGTCCAGCTTAATTTTTAATTTTAATGTATGGACTCTGCAACGGAGCTCCAACATGCATGTGAACTTGGCAAGAGGCAGAAACATCTGAACTCAAAGGTTTCTTACATATTCCCCAAGGAGTTGTATAGCTGCTGTTTCCACCCTATTTCAGATGCCTGTGTCTAGATCAGTGGTCTCAAACTGTGGTACCTGCAGCTTGGACCGGCTGATGCGGTGTCGTGTATCTGTAGTTCAGTGGTTCAGAGATTTGCTTTGTATATGGAGCTATGATGACATGGCAGGAAGAGTAATTAAGATTGACATTACTCTTTACCTATAGGTGTGGATGTAACCTCTGGATATTAGCAATAATTGTACCGCACAGAGGACATTTGTATGTCTTAGAGGACCATTTAGTCTCCTTAGGGATTAATAAAATCTGGTTTGGCCAGTCTTGGATCATTTGATCCTCCTGAGGGTAATGTCATCTGACTGCTTAACCCTATAGCATCGGCAGGACTTACAGCCAGAAAGTACACTATAAGCAAGGCTTCAAGGCCCTAAATGAGGGGCACACCAAGCGTTTCTATGTTATCTTTTCTTCTGTGTTTGTCCTGCTATTTTGTGTTCGCATACTCTACTTGACTTGTGCTGTTTATCCACACTTGGCTCCATATATCTGTAAACTTTTTGTATAATCCCTGATCCTTTTTGTAATATCTTGATACTGTATATTTAAATCCCCTGATGAACCGTTGTATATTATCAGTTACACGGGGAAACGCGTAGGGATATACAGGTGTTCATCATTGGAGAATTATATATTTTTAGTGTAATTAGTGCTTTGATCATGCTGTCATAAGGTTTTAAAGGTGTACTCCGCCCCTAGACATGTTATCCCCTATTCAAAGGATGGGGGATAAGATGTCAGATCGCCGGGATCTCCGCTGCATCACACCGCTATCATTACTGCACAGAGCGAGTTCGCTCTGTGCGTAATGACGGGCGATACAGGGGACGGAGCAGTGTGATGTCATGGCTCCGCCCCTCGTGACATCACGGCCTTCCCCCTTAATGCAAGTCTACTCCCATAGACTTGTATTGAGGGGCAGGCAGTGATGTCACGAGTGGCGGAGCCGTGACGTAACTATGCTCCGGCCCCTGTATTGCCAGTCATTACGCACAGAGCGAACTTGCTCTGTGCAGTAATGATAGCGGGGTGCCGTAGCGGAGATCCCGGGGGACCCCAGCAGCGGCACCGTGGCGATCTGACATCTTATTAGGGGATAAGATGTCAGATCGCCACGGTGCCGCTGCTGGGGTCCCCCGGGATCTCCGCTACGGCACCCCGCTATCATTACTGCACAGAGAGATAGGGGATAAGATGTCTAGGGGCGGAGTACACCTTTAAGACTTTAATAAATTGTTATATTCGCTTCATGAGTTGTTGTTAATGGTCTCAAACTTTGGCCCTCCATATGTTGCAAAACTTCAACTCCCAGCATGCCCGGACAGCCGTTGGCTGTCCGGGCATGCTAGGAGTGGAAGTTTTGCAACATCTGGAGGGCCACAGTTTGAGACCACGAGTCTAGATTAATAGGCATTATTACACTAACAGACTCTTTGCTATCATGTATTTCCAGGTTCATGAAGACTTTATAAATAACATGGAGAACATCACGGTGGATAGTTTACTGGAGAGGTTTGCAGAGTCGAAGGGCACTGGGAAGGAAAGACCCGGTGAGTGCAGCTTTCTGTTACCTGTATACACATGAGTGGATGAGTCCTCGCTCGTATCTCTGTGTGACAGGTCATGTAGAGCTGGGTGAAATGCCGCGTGTCACTGTTGTGGTAATTCTCACATGGTTTCAGAGACTGTCGAATGTCGTGCCTGCTTGAATTGGGAACCACATGTTGTTTCTCCCTCCTCCCTCGATGTGTCAATGTTTATCTGATGGGAGACTGTTCTGTATGCCCAGTCAGGCTACTGCTATTAGGAGAGACACGCAAGTCTTCTTCCACTTCTCCCAATCTCTGTTGTCATTCCATGAACTTCACTAAAATAAAGTTTTGAAGCAGAAGTAAGACTTTGTACTCATGAAAACGTTTCGTGACAGGAGGTTTACGAAGTAGCATCACTTTTAACCATTGATGCACCTACCTCTCCAAACTAGTCACTGCATCCAGATCCATTGCATATTGGCAAATTTTTTTTTTCTTTACTTAACAAAGGCTTGGGTACATAGTTTAGAAAGTTGCCTAGAAAAGGGGGGGTGACTATGAGGAGTTAGAAGATGCTGCAGGTCTGTAATTGGCACAAAGTACTGATCTAATATTAATCAGACCCCGACCAATGATAAGAACAAGTAGAGAGAAGCAGCAGCCCCTTGCATTGTCTGCTTGCTATATTTTTTCGAAAATAGTTTTTATTAAAGGGGTTATCCAGGAAAAAAAAAATATATATATATATAATCAACTGGCTCCATAAAGTTATACAGATTAGTAAATTACTTCTATTAAAAAATCTTAATCCTTTCAGTACTTATGAGCTGCTGAAGTTGAGTTGTTCTTTTCTGTCTAAGTGCTCTCTGATGACACCTGTCTCGGGAACTGTCCAGAGTAGAAGCTAATCCCCATAGAAAACCTCTTCTACTCTGTGCAGTTCCCGAGACAAGCAGAGATGTCAGCAGAGAGCACTGTTGCCAGACAGAAAAGAACAACTCAACTTCAGCGGCTGATAATTATTGGAAGGATTAAGATTTTCTAATAGAAGTAATTTTACAAATCTGTAGAAGAAAAAAGGGATTACTCAGTCCTCAGCAAACTAACCCAAAATTAGGAAACCTGATGGATGGTTCAAAAGATGGAAAAAGTGCAGATTTCCAGATCTAATTTAAATATAATTTATTGTATACATAAAATAAATATGGAAAATATATATGTATTACAGCCGCAGGGCCCTACGGCTATATAGGTAATGAAATGTATGCCTGGAGAGAGAGTAAGATATATAATGATATAACCAGATTTTTTGTAAATGGATTATATAATCTATAAAAATGATAACAAAAAGCAATATATGAAATTGACAATTCCTGATTGTATCAGGAAATATTGGGACCGGTCCTGTAAAGAAAAATATAGCACAAGTCCTGTAAAAGAAAGGTAGCACAAGTCCTATTGAAAAAATGCAACAAAGTAATCGTTCCCAGTTATTTCAAGAAATTGTAGCCTGTCCTACGGGTAGATAAATTGTAACAAAAGTCCTGGTAGAAGAAGAAAAAAAAAAGTGATAAAAAAACCTTTGTATAATGAATAGCAGCAAGCAGAGTTCCATGTGAGGAGCGCCAATAACGGGGTTAACACATTAGGAGCCTGGCAGTCCGGCTGTTGGCATTTGCCGGTAAGCGATTCCTGAAAATGAATGTCACAGGCACTGTGTGCCACTCACCCACTCAACGCAATGCCGAAGGTCCCGGAGGTGTTGACTTCTTGCTCTAGCTGGAAGTGGCGAAGGCACAAGCAAGTGCGATCGCTCGCTGCCGCGAGCTCCCCGCGTGTAACGTGGATCGTGGGTGGTCACGTGACGCAGTTTTCAGTCAGCTGATCAGATGAATTTTTCACTTGCACAGGCTCCGTAAGGTAACTCCAAGTTGGAGTGATATAGGCTCCGAGGTGTTTCCACACGGGTGAAGTGATTGCTAAGATTCAGCAAATCCAATGCAGCGGATCCGATACTCCAGAATGTCCATTAATGTGGCAACATAGGATTAAATCCGGCAGTAAAGAGTTATATCCAATATGGGGGCAAAGTTACCCAGGTTAGTATCCATTGGGTTTGCAATGGATTTGTAAAGGATGAGAGATAAAATTAAATAAAATAAAAAATAAAATAAAAAGTCTCTCCAGGGTTATTTAAAAGGAAACCGTATATAGATCGGTCTAAACGTAGGTCTAAATATACCAAACGTGTTTCGGGGTATATAGCTCAACATGAGCCGTTCAAAAACCCCTTCCTCAGTGGTCAGTAACATTGCAATAATAATGCACAAACCTTAAAAAAAAAAAAAAAAAAAAAATATTAAAATTAATACCTCCTCTGCCTTTCCTTTACACCCTACAGAAAGTTCTGAGGTGATTTTTCATTTGTGCAAAATTTGTCAAAGTTTATGTGCCTTTTTAATAAAAAATTGACACAAATGAGCCAAAAACAGCAAAAAGAAGGTTGTGAAGTGGCTGCACACAGACACATACTGATACATCTCCACCCCAATAGTCCTGTAAGACTGGTGTGGTTCTCTGTGGCGGCCATTGTTTCTGTGATGCTTTGTCTGTGGGGTGGTGCGGCCCAGAGCCAGGGGCTTGGTCGGACAGCAGTGGGGCTGCCTGGCCACTGGGTTTCTCCCCCTGTGGGCATGATGTCTAGGAGGCAGTGGTTGCTGCCCAGCGCTACGTCAGTGTCAGGTTAGGGACCCACCCTGACTAGGTGGCCTTGACGTGGTGAGTGGGCTTGTACTTTTTGATCAAATTGTATACTAACAACCTGTTTTTGAAATTATGCTGAGAAGCAAGTCGATCAAAATACAAATGGTGGATGTGCGGCTATGTTTCTCTATTTGTGTTGATCAATTACAATGTATATGGCAAGTCTGAATAGACTGGTATCGCCCCATGCATACACAATGTTAGTCTTTGTACAATACAGGTCTGCCTGAGAATCCTAACTGCTGCCAAAGCAGCCCTGCTTATGGGTGAGACTTTGTCCATACGTATTATGGGTGAGACACATACAGCGAAGAAATATGACTAAGCACTGCAGGTGTGAACTAGGCTTGATTATACACTTAAATCACTTCTATTTAAAAGTCTTAACCCTTCCAGTATGTATCAACTGCTGTATACTGCAGATATACTACAGAGAAATTTGTGAAGTTCTTTCCAGTCTGACAAGAGTGCTCTCTACTGACACCTCTGTCCATGTCAGGAACTGTCCAGAGCAGGAGAGGTTTTCTATGGGGATATGATTCTAATCTGGACAGTTCCTGACATGGACAGAGGTGTCAGCAGAGAGCACTGTTGTCAGACAGAAAAGAAATTCACAAATTTCTCTGTTTTATACAGTAGCTAATAAGTACTGGAAGGGTTAAGATTTTTTAAATAGAAGTCATTTACAAATCTGTTTAACTTTCAGACACCAGTCGATTTAAAAACATTTATTTTCTACTTTTTTCCACCGGAGTTCCACTTTAATAGCCACTTAGCAGACCTACTTTGACAGCACTCGTGTATCTCTTCCATAGAGATAAATGGAGGGGCGTGTCAGTCACCACTTCAACAGTAATCCATGTATGGAGCGGAGGTCTCTGCGTGTATAGGGAGAGCTGGGGTGTCAGCTAGGAGATCGCAGGGGGTCCCAGTGGTCGGCCCTCCTGTGATTAGACACTTAAAAGGAATACATTCTTATGTACTGGAGTTCCCCTTTAATTATGCAACATGTTCAATTACGAGATTTGATGCAAATTTTCGCCATTGACTTAAATAGGAAAGACAAAATCTTCAATAATCTGCAGTTTAATTTATTGTTGGAAATCTTAAACCAATTTTTTTTTCTTCTTTATCCAGAATGCAGTGGTAAATCTGCAACAATGCAAGATAGTTTATCACTGCAGATCTTGGGTATTGAGTATCAGCTATGTGTGAACATAACCCTAAAGCAGTGTTTCACATAGTCTGCTCCAGCTGTTGTGAAATTACAACCCAACCACCCCCCCCCCCCTCCCCAGCATGCCCGGAGAGCATATGGCTGTCCTGAATGCTGGAAGGTGTAGTTTTGCACCAGCTGGAGGCACACTGGTTGAGAAACAGTGCCCTAAAGAATATACTTATTATAAATAATCTCTATTTATTTACTCATTGGAATGTCACACCAAAAAACCCCCGAAAGCACATACTTAATACATGCTTAAAGGAAAACGGTCACCCGTTCACCCGCACTATAATACGATACACCGGGTTATAGTGCGGGTGAACAGGAGACTGATGCGGGGTCTGGGACTGCTATACCTACCTGCATTCCGGAGCCCCGATCCCCTGAAGGTCCCCCTCTTCCAGCGCTGACTTGCGCTCTGGGGGCAGGCCTGCCGACTAGATTTAAATATTCATAAGCGCTGGTCACGTGAGCGCTCGTGCCTACTGAAGAGGGCGACCTTCAGGGGATCGGGGCTCCGGAATGCAGGTAGGTATAGCAGTCCCAGACCCCGCATCAGTCTCCTGTTCACCTGCACTATAACCCGGTGTATCGGGTTATAGTGTTGGTGACCATTTTCCTTTAATATTGTATTCCCCCTACCTGTGGCTCTCCAGCTGTTGCAACAAAACTACAATTCCCATCATGCCCTATGATGGGAGTTGTAGTTCTGCAAAAGCATGAGAGCTACTACTTTATAGTAGTTGTTTATAAGGTAAGTTGGTCACTAGTCAAGCTATGTAAGGGTGTTTGTCTAATAGGGTGTGTGTGTTGCGTGGCTGTGAAAGACTCGCTTGTTCAGTCCTTGGTGAGTAGATCTAACTCTGTAACAGTTCATCTGGGAATACAGGTGTATTGTTTGTCTATATGGCATTTTAAATCCATCGAGGCTCTTGATCTGGAAAGCTTGTATAAAAATCCTGAAAAATAGCTTGATTGTGTACTCCCAGCACTGCCCTTTACTGACCCAGCTTTAACATTGCACAGCTAAGAGCAGTCATTTGTTTTGACAGCAGAATTAATTGAGGCTAAAACATTAGAAATTCCACTTGTATCAAGCTGTTCATTAGGAATTGCTCTCTGGCTTTAGTGCTGTCAGAAAAATAAAATGTCCCACTCTGATTAAATAGCAGAATGATGGCCGGTCCACTGAATTTCCAGAGAGAGGTTGAATAAACTTTCTACTGCGGAAACGATTGCGAAGTGACACGCTGCAGGAGGGGGGTCACGATGTGCACTGATATCCAGCTGGGCTGTCAGCTGGCACCATGCCAGGCACGCAAAGCCTTGCCACTCACTGTGGCATGGGAAGCGCACACAGGAGTTGTGAAAAGAGCCTCTCAGGCTCTCCGTGCTGTTAGAAAATAATGTTTCATTTTTCTGACTGTATTGAAAATACTGAAACAAGCTACCTTTATTCCATGGTAGCTACTCGACCGATGTTGCATGCTTTGTCGGCATTACTACTTGCTTCCACACTATCAAGTGCAAGCAACTAGTAACGCACCCATAGATGAAGCATGTGCATTTGTTACCTGTTCTGTATCATAGTTTTATCAACAAGTGATGATGGCTGGATTGTACATATATGATGGTAATGGGTATTGGTCTCATGACTTCATCATCCTTTAGGGGCATACTTTGCAAATTTAAAAAAATTGCGTAACACAGCAGCGCATGTATCATTAGGAACAGAGAAACTGAAAGCAGTCAATACGATTCTGACCATTAAAACAGAGAGGCAGAGGCGATTCTGACCATAATGATCTTTCTGAAAAGACCTGTGTTAAGAGACAAACAGGAACTGTTGGCCACCAATAGATATATATATATAGTAATGTACGAAGTTTATTCCAAAATAAAAGGTTTCAAGAAAATGGCTGGTTTTGTGGTCCATTACCCCCTTCATCAGATTAATAACTAATCATATCAAGGAGGATGTTTTCCTGAAACCAATAATTGCTTCATAACCTTTTATTTTTAAATAAACTTCTTACTCTTATATGTTTAATGGACCTCATCCATTGGAGTGCAGAGGAATTAGAGAGTCTTTTTGTCTTTCAACACGGATCTTCTGCAGGAGTATGGAAAGGCCGAAGGAGATCGGTTTTGCCACTGTTCCACCTGTGTTCTTTTGTTCAGTTGTCAAAAGTCTTGGGATACACTTTGTTAGGGTGCATGCACACCACATTTTTGCAATACAGTTCCTGTATCAGGTTTTTGATGAAAAACGGATTCCTCAAAACCAGACTAAACTGTATCAAAACGTGTGTACAATTTTTAACCCATATACGGTTGAAAACCGTATACGGTTTGAAAAATTATGTCCGGTTGCATCCGGTTTTTAAGAAAAAAATACGTTTTTAACTTTCCCCTCCATTTTGAATAAAGTTTCACTTGTTTGATTGAAATTCCAAGAAAAAACTGAGCAAAGTCAAAAACCGTATGGTGAAAACCGGATGGAACCGTACGCACATACAGTTCCCATTGACTCCCATGTTAAAAAAAAAAAAAAAAAGTATACGGTTTAATACAGTTTTTCACCCGGACCAAGAAACGTGGTAGACTACGGTTTTGGGTATGGGTAAAAAACTGGGCAAAACAGTATGGGATGCAAAACGGACTAAACCGGATGATGCGGTTGACATACGGTTTACAATGTTAAGTCAATGCATACGGTTTTCTATACGGTTCCATACGGTTTTTAACTTGAAACCGTATATGGGAACTGTATACGTGGTGTGCATGCACCCTTACAAGGTTTCTCATTTCCAAATCGTTGTGGATGATGGCACTCTTTCACGTGATATTCCTTTATATGTTGCAATACTTTTGGTTGATATTTGGCGGTCCTCCGTGAATATGTCAGGGATGGCTTTTACATTTGGAGGCACAGAGACAAACAGTCCTTCACTAAGTTTCTCACTTTCAACACCAAAATCTTTTGTATTATCTGCTTTTCCATGAATTTGCAAAGCTTAAACTGTGATTTAGAAAAATGTTTAAATATAGTGAAAGTATTTGAAAAATAAAACATAAGTCTTATATAATTTCTTAAATTACACTACATGCTCATAATGAAATATTTGGACTGTTTGGCAGGTCTTCTGTGTAAAGTGTTAAAGGGGTACCCTGCTGCCCCAGCATTCAGAACATTTCGTTCCGAACGCTTGGAGCGGGCGGCAGGGGCCGTGACATCATGACTACGCCCCACTTGACGTCATGCCACACTCCCTCAATGCAAGTCTATGGGAGGGGGCATGGCGACCATCACGCCCCCTCCTATTGACTTGCATTGAGGGGGTGTGGTGTGAGAACATGAGGGGTGTGACGTCACGACCCCCATCGCCTGCACCCAGCAGTCTAAATGAACGCTGTTTGCTGCACAGAGATCGTGGGGGTCCCCTAGGTGATAAGATATCTAGGGGTGGAGTACCCCTTTTAAAGACCCTGCTCGACATTATGATTTGAAAATGTTATTTTCTCTCAATGTATATTGGTTGTAGAGAAATAGTTTTGTTTTGTTTTTGTATGTAGGCCCCATTGAATTTGAAGAGTGCAATGCAGCGGTTGCGGTAGAAGGTGAGTTCTGCTGTATTATAATGTAGTATAAATAGAAAGTTTCAGTTATTGCTCTTGAAACAAACTAGAATTATGTTACCTAAAGTCACTTTTTTAAGTTACAGGGGTAAAGCAGAAGAAAAGAAAGACTTTTGGACTTCCAACTAAAATGAAAAAGAAGGATGACCCAGAGCCTGGGTTAGTATCCCTTGTGCCTATTAGCCTGGATCATATTTTTTCTCTTAAAGGAGTAGTCCAGTATAACAAAACTCTTGCTCTTTGCATGAATGCAGTGTGTCGACCACGTCTTGAAGCTGTGGCCAACACTCCCCCCTCCATGCATCTCTATGGGAGAGCCGAAGATACCCGAACGCTGTATTTCCAGCTCTCCCATAGAGATGCTTAAATGAGTGTTGGCCTCTGCTTTGTGTGGTGGTCGACATGCCTACTCATGAGAAGAGCCAGGGCGCAGTACGTGAGAGCTGGGGGGTCCCAACACTGGGATCCCCGCGATCTCACACTTATCCCCTATCCTGCAGAAAGTCAGCTATAGCGCAAATTGACACTCTCTTAAAGTATAGATTTCCTACGTCTTCCTTTCTGAATTACCAGACCATGTAGCACTATTATAATCTGTAACTTATCTTGCTGCTTCATTATTATTCCATTTCATTCCACAGATGCATTTTACACCTCATGTTGTGCTTAAAGTGTCACTGTTATTAAAAACAACTACTTCAGGTTAATCAGACATGCCAATAGTTGTTGATCGCACCAGGTCACCTCTGAGACCCCCTGCGGTTGTGAGTTATTAGGGTGAGAGATTCCTACATTTCTTTGCGTTGGTGCGTTCCCAGAATCAGTTGGGCATCCTGCTACTGCAGGGTAGTTTGATTCACCCATCTCCTTCAATGCAGCTGGTACAAGGCTATTGTTCACCCACTGCCACTTGTTGAACCATGGCAAATTTAACAAAGAGGAACCATTTGAATGTGAGAGTAGCAGTACTTTGAATCTTTATGGCGTACTTTGTGTATTAACACTTAAAAGGGTTCTCCAGAGGAAACATTTTTTTAAATTATCTGGTGCCAGAAAGTTAAACAGATTTGTAAATTACTTCTATTAAAAATCTTTATCCTTCTAATACTTATCAGCTTCAATTTGCTTCACAGGAAGTTCTTTTCTTTTTGAATTTCCTTTGTCTGACCACAGTGCTCTCTTCTGACATCTCTGTTCATTTTAGGAACAGTCCAGAGTAGGAGCAAATCCCCATAGCAAACCACTCCTGCTCCAGACAGTTCCTAAAATGGACAGAGGTGCCAGCAGGGAGCACTGTGGTGAGACTGAAAAGGAAATTCAAAAAGAAAATAACTTCCTGTGGAGCAAATAGAAGCTGTTCAGTACTAGAAGGATTAAGATTTTTAAATAGAAGTAATTTACAAATCTGTATAACTTTCTAGCACCAGTTGACTTAAAAAAATAAAATAAAATAAAAAGTTTTCCAGGGGAGTACCCCTTTAATGGCAGTAATGCTTTAGTAGGATAGCAGATTGGGAAGATATGGGAAAATACTTATCAATTAAGTTGTTTTGTAACCTGTTTTTGTTGGAGGTTTTTTGGAAGATGTGTGCATAATTGAAGCTTTGTTGTGTGTATGTTTATGTAGAGTCTGAGTAATTCCTTCACTTAGCTGGCTGTCCTGCTGTTTGTGACACAGATCTGTGGCTGTTTGATAACTCTCTACTCCATCTCTTCTCTGTGTTAGATATAGCTGCACAGATTAGGAGCAGGTTGTACACAACAAGTCATAGAATGGAAAAGGGATAAAAGCATTTGTTTTCAGGGTCATCTGATCACAGAAACCCCATGTTATTAGAATATAGATAAGGAGGGCAGCATGTGCTCAGTATTGTGCAGGGGGAGAATCACACACTCAGTGAATCATTGAAGAGGGAAATCACATACACCTTAGTATCACTGTCAGGACAGTAGATTCCTCAAGGGCAAGAGATGGGGATAATCATAATAGGAATATATATACAAGAAATATATATTTAAGGTGTCCATAGGCTTTAATGTTAAATAGCTTTAGCCTTATTGTTTACTAATATGACTGTGCTTGCATTGTTCCTGATGTCCAGTTATAACCACTGTCACTATTCTCTATGTAATTTTGGAGGCTACTTTGTGTGGTGCTGCTGCAAAAGTAAAGAGGTCTCTGCTTTAGAGATCACTATTTATAGTTATTGAAATGTCATTTTTGTGAGGGACTGGATTGAAGTCTATGAAAGAAGGGAACTGCATAGCCACCGTGCCTCAGATACTGTAATAACTTGTACTTTCTCTTATCTACAGGGAGAATGCTGATGCTGATTCCATTGTAAGTATACTGACCCTTTTTTATTTTTTATAAATACTAGTTCTTTTTTGAAACACTGTATCCCATAACCTGAACTAATAATAATGATGAGCTGGTAGTGAGCTAGCAAAACCGTTAACAGTATTTAACCAATCACTGGTAACAGGAGTGGTCCCGGAAGATTGGAAATTAGCAAATGTCGTGCCCATTCACAATAAAGGTAGTAGGGAGAAATCAAGCAATTATAGGCCAGTAAGTCTGACATCAATAGTGGGGAAATTAATGGAAACCTTACTAAAGGATAAGATTGTGGAACATTTAAAATCCCATGGATTGCAAGATGGAAAAAAAAAATGGGTTTACTTCAGGGAGATCATGTCAAACAAATCTTAGACATTTTTTTGACTGGGTGACTAAAATAATAGATGGCAGAGGGGCAGTAGACATAGCATATCTAGATTTTAGTAAAGCTTTTGACACTGTCCCACATAGAAGACTTATCAATAAACTGCAGTTATTGAGCTTGGACTCCCATATTGTTGAGTGGATTAGACAGTGGCTGAGTGACAGACAACAAAGGGTTGTAGTCAATGGAGAATATTCAGAGCAAGGTCTTTTAACCAGTGGGGTACCTCAGGGATCTGTACTGGGACCAATTTTGTTTAATATCTTCATTAGTGATGTCGAAAAAGGTCTCGATGGTAAGGTATGTATTTTTGCTGATGACACAAAGATATGTAACAGGGTTAATGTTCCTGGAGGGATACGCCAAATGGAAAAGGATTTAGGCAAACTAGAAGAATGGTCAGAACTCTGGCAACTGAAATTTAATGTGGATAAGTGCAAGATAATGCACCTGGGGCGTAAAAACCCTCAGGCAGAATATAGAATATTTGATACAGTCCTGACCTCAGTATCTGAGAAGAGGGATTTAGGAATAATTATTTCAGAAGACTTAAAGGTAGGAAGACAATGTAATAGAGCAGCAGGAAATGCTAGCAGAATGCTTGGATGTATAGGGAGAGGTATAAGCAGTAGAAAGAGAGAAGTGCTCATGCCTCTGTAAAGAACACTGGTGAGACCTCACTTGGAGTATTGTGCACAATTCTGGAGGCCGTATCTCCAGAAGGATATAGATACTCTAGAGAGTATTCAGAGAAGATACTAAACTAGTACATGGATTGCAGGATAAAACTTACCAATAAAGGTTAAAGGACCTTAACATGTATAGCTTGGAAGAAAGAAGAAACAGGATATGATAGAGACTTTTAAATACATAGAGCGAATCAGGAGGAGAGTATATTTAAAAGAAGAAAAACTACCACAAGAGGACATAGTTTTATATTAGAGGGGCAAAGGTTTCTGCAGGAATATCAGGAAGTATTACTTTACTGAGAGAGTAGTGGATGCATGGAATAGCCTTCCTGCAGAAGTGGTAGCTGCAAATAAAGTGAAGGAGTTTAAGCATGCATGGGATAAGCATAAGGCTATCCTTCATATAAGATAGGACAACGACTATTGATAGGATTCAGATTATTGGGCAGACTAGATGGGCCAAATGGTTCTTATCTGCCGACACATTCTAGGTTTCTATATGCACTTGTTGCAGATCTACTTTATCCACTAGAGGCCAGACTTGACCATGCAATTTGTGTAGTTCTGGAAGATGTGCTTACTACTAAAGCAGCCGCCCTGACTGATCAAGAGAGTTCACTTTGACATCCTGGTTTATGTTTTGCTTGTTTTTTGTTAATAATTGATTTATTAATTTAATTACCTAGTTTATGATAAATTTTCTAGAGAAACTAGGGCAAACTTCTGTTCCCTTTTCTTTTTTTTTTATTTTTATAAATAATTTCAATACAAGTAAATGCCAAAATCTCCCTATGCAGAGGGATGCAAAGAGTCAGGAACAGTGCTATTAAACAAGAACACATGCCTGCAGGGGAGGCCGGGGTGACCAACCCAAACCGGTCTAACACACAAGACCCGTTATCAGGGCAATAAAATCAAACAAAGTAAGGGACCTCTACTTTTCAATGCCTAGAGTTTTTTTTTTTAAAGTAGCTGTAAGAGGCTGCAAAAGGGCAAGCGAGAGTCAGTCCTGTTTGTGCTTACATCATTTGTAGAAAAAGCCAGGTAAGCAGTGTTCATCATATACAGGGGGGCAATACTATCTGTGCCATGTCATTACTATTGGTATCTACATCACATAAAGTGAGGCAGTATTATTTGTGCATATATTATGTACAGGAAGAGAAAGGGAATCCATACTATTAATGTGCTTATTATTACAAGAAACATAAACGCAGGAGTATCTGCCTGTATTATTTGAAAGGAAGAACAAAGGGGCAGTATTATGTGCCTATATCATTTACAAGGAAAGCAGACATGCAGTTATATCTATCTACACATTTACAGGAAGCAGGAAATGCACTAGTATCTGAATTGGTCATTTACATGAAGAAACAGTGCTGTCTGTACATATTTTATTTACTGGGAGGCAGTACTGTATGTACTAGTATCTCTTATAAGGAGGCAGTACTATCTGTACCTATATCATTTTCAGAGGAAGACAAGGAGATAGTAATATCTTATTCTATGCTTTTATAATTTACAAGATAAGACAGGAATGTACTACATCTACCTTCTATCATATACCTTTAGAGACAAGGAGGCAGTACTGTGCCTTTATTGTTTTGACAGAAAGGCAAGAAGACTGTACCTGTGTCACTTAGACTTGGGACAGAAAGGCAGTACTATTTGTATCTTTTAGACTGAGAACAGAAAGGCAGTACTATATCTTTTTATTTACAGTATGAGACTTGAATTCAATCATCTTCTTTTCTTTTTTCTTCTCTATTTACATAGAGACATGTGCAGTGTTATCTGTACAGTTATTTGTAGGGGGGAACAGGGAGAGGCAGAATTATCTGTGTCTAAAATACATATTTCTCCCCCTAGCATGATGAGCACCCTATTATACTGGTGAGACAAGGTGGTCACTTTGCCGTCACATTTAGGCCACTTTCACACTGCTTGCATCGTCTTTTTCTCCTGCTATTCCCGTCAAAAAATGGCACCCGACAGACTCCATAATGGTAAATGGGAGCCATTGGGACCTGTTGTTGCCTGTTGTGCTCCGTCAAGAGAACCGCCGTTGAAGGCCTCAAAAAAAAAGGAACCGATTTTAACGGCCATTCTTGACTGGGCGCAACGGCAGTGTGAAAGGGGCCTTAGATGGCAATGGCAATTTATTTTATATGACTATTATAAATTGTTTATGCCAGTAGTTGTAAAGGAAATAAAATTATTCCCCTTCCCAACTGTAGAGGTGTTAAACCTTTGGCTATTGTACAGCATTCAGGTTCTCTACCTGGTTACTAGCTACCTTAACCCCTTAAGGACTGAGCCCTTTTTCACCTTAAGGATGCAGCCCTTTTTTGCAATTCTGACCGCTATCACTTTATGCATTAATAACTCTGGGATGCTTTTACCGATTATTCTGATTCCGAGTTTGTTTTTTCGTGACATATTCTACTTTAACTCAGTGGTAAATTTTCGTCGTTACTTGCATCCTTTCTTGGTGAAAAATCCCCAAATTTCATAAAAATTTTGAAAATTTAGCATTTTTCTAACTTTGAAACTCTCTGCTTGTAAGGAAAACAGATATTCCAAATTAATTGTAAATTGATACACAAATACAATATGTCTACTTTATATTTGCATCATAAAGTTGACATGTTTTTACTTTTGGAAGACATCAGAGGGCTTCAAAGTTCAGCAGCAATTTTCAAATTTTTCACAAAATTTTCAAAATCAGAATTTTTCAGGGACCAGTTCAGGTTTGAAGTGGATTTGAGGGGTCTTCATATTAGAAATACCCCATAAATGACCCCATTATAAAAACTGCACCCCCAAAAGTATTCAAAATGACATTCAGAAAGTGTGTTAACCCTTTAGGTGTTTCATAGGAATAGCAGCATAATGAAGGAGAAAATTCAAAATCTTCATTTTTTTACACTCTCATGTTCTTTAGACCCAGTTTTTGAAAATTTACAAGGGTAAAAGGAGAAAAAGCCCCCCAAAATTTGTGACCCAATTTCTCACGAGTAAGGAAATACTTCATAGCTGGATGTCAAGTGCTCTGTGGGTGCACTACAAGGCTCAGAAGGGAAGGAGCGACAATAAGATTTTGGAGAGTAAGTTTTTCTGAAATGGTTTTTGGGGAGCATGTCACATTTAGGAAGCCCCTATGGTGCCAGAACAGCAAAAAATCCCAACATGGCATACTATTATGGAAACTATACCCCTCAAGGAACGTAACAAGGGGTCCAATGAGTCTTAACACCCCACAGGTGTTTGACGACTTTTCGTTAAAGTCGGATGTGTAAATTAATTTTTATTTTTTTTTCACTAAAATTCTGGTTTCCCCCCCAAATTTTACATTTTTGCAAGGGGTTATAGGGGAAAATGCCACCCAAAATTTGTAACCCCATCTCTTCTGAGTATGGAAATACCCCATGTGTGGAACGTCAAGTGCACTGCTGGTGCACTACAATGCTCTGAAGAGAAGAAGTAACATTAACACCCCACAGGTGTTTGACAAATTTCTGCTAAAGTTGGACAGGAAAATTAAAAATTAGATTTTTTCACTAAAATGCTGATGTTATCCTACATTTTTCATTTTCACAAGGGAGAATAGGAAAAAAGTGTTTGTCAGAACCGCTGTAAAATCAGCCACCCCTGTGCAAATCACCAATTTAGACCTCAAATGTACATAGTGCGCTCTCACTCCTGAGCCTTGTTGTGCGTCCGCAGAACATTTTACACCTACATATGGCGTATTTCCGTATTCAGGAGAGATTGCGTTACAAATTTTGGGGGTCTTTTTTTTTATCCTTTTACTGCTTGTGAAAATTAAAAGTATGGGGCAACACGTTAGTGTAAAAATAAAAAATTTTTACACTAACATGCTGGTGTAGACCCCCAACTTTACCTTTTCATAAGGGGTAAAAGGAGAAAAAGCCCCCCAAAATTTGTAATGCAATTTCTCCCGAGTACGGAGATACCCCATATGTGGCCCTAAACTGTTTCCTTGAAATACGATAGGGCTCCGAAGTGAGAGAGCGCCATGCGCATTTGAGGCCTAAATTGGGCATTTGAATCCGCCACAAAAATACAGTAACCCCCCGACCTGCGATGGCCCCGACATATGATGAAATCGACATACGATGGCCTCTCAGAGGCCATCGCATGTTGATGTCAGCATCGACATACGATGCTTTTATATGTCGGGACCATCGCATTAACTGCTATCCGACAGCACAAAATGCTTAAGCTGCTGTCGGATAGCAGTTTAAGCATCCCGGACAGGTAAGCTCACCTATCCCCGCTGCTCCAGGTCCACTTCGTTCTTCCGCATCTTCTGCAGGGTCCGGGCCTCGCTTTTCGGCGTCGTTATTACATCACTACGCACGCCGTGTCGGCGCAGCAGCGTAATAACATCACCAGAAGCGAGGCCCGGACCCTGCGGAAGAAGCCGGAGGATCCCGAAGTAGACGCCGGAGCAGCGGGAGAGCATCGGGTGCCCCTGGGACAGCATCGGGAGCGGTGAGGACAGGTGAGTATAACTTCCTATACTTTATATTGCACGGATCCCTCAACATACGATGGATTCGACAAACGATGGGCCGTTTGGAACGAATTACCATCGTATGTTGAGGGACCACTGTACCCCATGGCAGTGTTTCCCAAACAGGGTGTCTCCAGCAAAACTCCCAGCATGCCTGCACAGTCAGTGGCTGTCCGGCAATACTGGGAGTTGTTGTTTTTCAACAGCTTGGAGGCTCTGTTATGGAAACACTGCCATACAAGACTTTTTTTTTTATTTTTTATTGGGGGGGACTGTGTAGGGGTATGTGTATATGTAGTATTTTACTTTTTATTTTGTGTAGGTGTAGTGTTTTTAGGGTACATTCACATGGTTCGGTTTACAGTGAGTTTGAGCTGTGGCAGAAAATTTGCCGCATCTCAAACTTGCATCAGAAAACTTGCTGTAAACCCGCCCTTTTGAATGTAGTACCCTATACACCCTTTTTTTTGGGTCACCGGGTCCCAAGAGACCCAATTGACCCGAAATAGCGGAAAATCGTACGATTTGCCGCGATCGCCGACATGGGGGGGGGGGGGGGGGGGGTGTGGTCTCAGGACCCCCCTGGGTGATATGCTGGGATGGCTGCTGATAGATATCAGCAATCATCCGTTCCGATCACCGTGTCCGGTGATCCAGGAAATCTGCGCCATAAATGTATGGTGCTGTGCGCTAAGTACTTCCTAACAGTGCCGTACATTTACGGCGCTCCTCCTTAACCTCTTAAGGACCAAGGACGTACCGGTACGTCCTGAGTCCTTTCTATAACGCGGGGCCACGACGTGGCCCCGTGTCATAGCGGGTCGGCCCCAGCCTCTAACAACGGCCGGGACCCGTGGCTAATAGCGTGCAGCACTGATCGCGGTGCCGCGCGCTATTAACCCTTTAGACGCGGCGTTCAAAGTTGAATGCCGCGTCTAAAGTGAAAGTAAAACAATGCTGGTTAGCTCAGGGGGCTGTTCGGGATCGCTGCGGCAAAATCACGGCGTCCCGAACAGCTGTAGGACACGAGGAGGGTCTCCTACCTTGCCTCCTGGTGTCCGATCGCCGAATGACTGCTCAGTGCCTGAGAACCAGGCATGAGCAGTCAAGCGTCAGAATCATTGATCACTGGTTTCCTATGAGAAACCATTGATCAATGTAAAAGATCAGTGTGTGCAGTGTTATAGGTCCCTATGGGAGTGAATAAAGATCATTTAACACCTCCCCTAATAAATGTTTGAATCGCCCCCCTTTTCCCATTTAAAAAAAAGTGTAAATAAAAATAATCGTATGTGGTATCGCCGTGTGCGGTAATGTCAGAATTATAAAAATATATCCTTAATTAAACTGCACAGTCAATGGCGTACGCGCAAAAAAATTCCAAAGTCCAAAATTTATTTATTTTTGGTCACTTTTTATATCAAATATATGTATGAAAAAAAATGAATTAAAAGCGATCAACAAGTACGATCAATACAAAAAATGGTACCGCTAAAAATTTCAGATCACTGCGCAAAAAATTAGCCCTCATACTGCCCCATATGCGGAAAAATAAGAAAAAGGGGGTCAGAAGATGACAATTTTAAAAGTATAACTTTTCCTGCATGTAGTTATGTTTTTTTTCAGAAGTAGGAAAAAATCTAACCTATAAAAGTAGGGTATCATTGTAATCGTATGGACCTACAGAATAAAGATAAGGTGTCATGTTTACTGAAAAATGTACTGCGTAGAAACAGAAGCCCCCAAAAGTTACAAAATTGCATTTTTTTTTCCGTTTCGCCGTAGATTTTTGGGTAAAATTACTGACGTCATTACAAAGTAGAATTGGTGGCACAAAAAATAAGCCATAATATGGATTTTTAGGTGCCAAATTGAAAGAGTTATGATTTTTTTAAAGGTAAGGAGGAAAAAACTAAAGTGTAAACGGAGAAACCCCTGGTCCTTAAGGGGTTAAAGGGTTAAACTGAATATGCTGTTCTGTGATATTGGATTTATTATATAACTTGAAAATGTAGGAGTCCAGTATGTAGCTTAGTAACCTTGTTGTTAGATATCCTATGTTGGGGATGCATGGTAGCAGCACAGGGGGCAGTGCTCAGCACTGTTGTCTTGCTGCACTGGCGTCCTGGATTAAAATCCCACCAAGAACATCATCTGCAAGTAGTTTGTATGTTCTCCCTGTGTTTGGGTAGACTTCCTCCTGGTACTCCACTTTCCTCCCACACTTCCATAAACATACTGGTGGGTGGATTTAGATAGTGAGCCACAATGGTGAGGTCAGTATGGAACGTGACAAGCTTTTCAAAGTGCTGCAGAATATGTTGGCTATATAAATAAAGGAATCATTAAGTCATTATTACGTTATCACCGGGATGAAATTCCTTTCGTGTGAGATTGTGCAGGTGGGAGACGTGTGCAGGGGGGAGACGTGTGCAGTGACCTTGATATGGAAAAGACTGCTTAGTCACTGTATTCAGATAGCGTCTCAAAGTTCAGCAGTGTGCGTGTTTACTGCTGCCAATGACAATTTAATGGGGGGGGGAAGACATCATTCTTTCTAAGTATGTTTTGGTTTTCATAGCGGAGATAAGGATTGTTTTATAGAACATACAGTAGCTCACAGTTTCTAATACCGGTGTGTATATATAGTGATGTTTTTTTTACTTTTCAATACACAGCACTTTTACTAGTTTCTTGGTGTAAAGTGCAGTTCTGCACTTCAGTACAACTCAGGGTACTATACACACATAGGGCTAACGCAGTTTGCTGATCACCATTAGCTTGAAGAAAAACTGTCAGCTTGCTCCCCCCGCACTAACAAGCAGTACTGGCTGAAGTGCGGGGGACGCTGATCAGTTTGCTTACTGTGCCCGGATCCGCCTAGCCATTCTGACGATATCTGACGTCACCGCCGCCGGCCGCAGAGCCGCCCAGTTCATCAATATTGCGCCCATCTCTCTTCATTTTAGAGCGGGCAGAAGAGGGAGAGAGGTCATTACTGAATATATTAAATAGAACAGGACCCAAGATGGACCCCTGGGGTACCCCACTAGTAACAGTCACCCAATCAGAATAAGTGCCATTAATAACCACCCTCTGTTTCCTATCACTGAGCCAGTTACTTACCTACTTACACACATTTTCCCCCAGCCCAATCCTTCTCATTTTATGTACCAACCTTTTATGTGAAACTGTATCAAATGCTTTGGAAAAATCCAGATATGCGACATCCAGCGATTGATCCATGTCCAGTCTGGAGCTCACCTCCTCATAACAGCTGATCAGGTTACTATGACAGGACCAATCCCTCATAAAGCCATGCTGATATGGAGTCATACATTTATTTTTATGAAGATTCTCAAAAATAGCATCTCTTAGAAAACCCTCAAACAATTTACATAGAACAGAGGTTAAACTAACAGGTCAATAATTCCCAGGGTCACCTTTTGACCCCTTTTTAAATATTGGCACCACATTCGCCATTCCTGGGAACAGTCCCTGTTACTATAGAGTACCTGAATATTAAAATAGGGGTCTGTCTATTACATTACTTAATTCCTTTAGGACATGGGGGGGAATGCCATCTGGGCCAGGTGATTTGTCTATTTTGATTTTATGTAGGCGGCGCTGTACTTCTTCCTGGGTTAGACAGGTGACCTGTACAGGGGCATTTACATTATCTCGCGGTATTTCATCTGGCATTTCATTTTCCTCGGTGAATACAGTGGAGAAGAATTTGTTTAATATATTTGCTTTTTCCTGATCCCCATTTATAATTTCTTCCTCATCATTTTTTAAAGGGCCTACACTTTAAATATATAAATAGCAAAAAGGTCAAAAATGAAAGAACATTTTGGGGTTAGTTTTTACTCTCTTGCGCAATGAGTCTTTCTGTCTCTATTTTTGCGGCTTTTATCTGTTTTTTTTACATACTTTACATTTTTCCCTTTAGCATTTTAATGCTTCTTCACTGCTGTCCTCTTTCAGTTGTTTAAATGCTTTATTTTTGTCATTTATTGCCCCCTTAACGTTTTTATTCATCATATTGGTTTTCTTTTATTTCTGACCCTTACAGTGAGAGTTTTAGATATTTTTAAGTCTCCCATTTAGTGTCAGTATTCTTGTTTTTGAGGGCATTATCCCATTTTATATTGTTAAGGGCTTCTCTGATTTTCTCATACTTTGCCTTCCTAAAGTTCATTGTTTTTATGGCCCCTCGAGAGATTCCCTTATTGAAGAACAAGTTATAATGTATTATATTATGATCACTATTTCCTAGGTGTCCATCTTGCACATTAATTACTCTGTCGGGCCTGTTGGTTAATATTAAGTCTAGTAGGGCGCCTCCTCTGGTTGGGCTCTGCACCATTTGGGACAGATAATTGTCTTTCTCTATAGCCAGAAACCTGTTTCCTTTAGGAGATTCACAGGTCTCAGTCTCCCAGTTTATATCAGGATAGTTAAAGTCCCCCACCTCATTCTGATTTGCTGCCTTGTTTATTTGCCTCAATAATTGGTCTTCTGGCACTTCCATTATGTTTGGTGGCTTATAGCAAACCCCTATCAGAATTTTTTTTTTTTATTTCCATATATTTCTACCCATAATGACTCCACATTATCGTTACCCTCCCATATATCCTCCCGCAGTGTGGCCTTCAGACTGGACTTTACATAAAGAAAAACTCCTCCCCCTTTCTGTTTTGTCCGATCCTTCCTGAATAGACTATAACCCTGTATGTTAACCGCCCAGTCATAGCTATCGTCCAACCAAGTCTCTGTTATACCCACTATGTCATAATCTTCCTCAGACATTATCAACTCCAGTTCGTCAGTTTTATTGGTCAGACTTCTGGCATTAGTCAACATGCAATTCAATGGTGTATGTTTTTTTTTCCCCTATGAAGCCTATCCTTATTAACTATTCTAACCCCTCCCTCCGCTCCACCCCCAGGTACATTAATAATTCCCCCCTCTCTATCTACACTATCTTTCCTCTCTACATTGTAGGTTCCCTCGTTCCCCCCCCCCCCCCCCAGCCCCTAGTTTAAACTCACCTCCACCCTTCTAGCCATCTTCTCCCCAAGCACAGCTGCACCCTCCCCATTGAGGTGCAGCCCCTTCCCTACGGTAGAGCCGGTATCCGACAGCGAAGTCAGCCCAGTTCTCCATGAACCCAAACCCCTCCTTCCTACACCAGCTTCTGTGCCACTTGTTTATCTCCCTGATCTCCCGCTGCCTCTCTGGTGTGGCTCGTGGTACAGGTAATATTTCAGAAAATATTACCTTGGAGGTCCTTGCCTTAAGCTTGCGGCCTAAGTCCCTGAAATTATTTTTAAGGACACTCCACCTACCTCTTACTTTGTCATTGGTGCCAATATGTACCATGACTGCTGGGTCCTCTCCAGCCCCACCCAGCATCCTGTCAACCCATCTGCAATGTGCCCAACTCGAGCGCCAGGTATACAACACACTATTCGTCGATCCCGGTCTTTGTGACAGATCACCCTGTCTGTCCCCCTAATAATTGAGTCCCCAAGTACCTGTCTGGCCTGCCCTGCACTCCTCCCTCCTTACTGGAGCAGACACCCCCCTGGCGGTATCTTGCTGCAGTACCGCCAGCTCTGAAATGGTAGCTTGTTGGGGTGTGCCAGATCAGGACTAGCTTCCCTGACACTTTTCCCTCTACCCCGTTTTCTAACTGTAACCCAGCTAACTGCCTGACTGTCCTGCACCTCCGTCCCACTATCCTGCCCCACCTCTACCCCAGAGAGTACTTGAGTTGAGAAATCGGCTATTTTTCCATTCCTGTATAATCCCTTTTAAAGGGGTACTCCACTGCTAGACATGTTCTCCCCTATCCAAAGGATCCGGCCACTGGGGAACCCTGCGATCTTTGCGGCAGCTCCCTAGTCATTCTACATAATAATGGATATATAGAAGAGCTGTTCATCATATAGTGGGAGATTTATCAAACCCTGTGCAAAGGAAAAGTTGACCAGTCGTCCATAGCAACCAGATTGCTTCTTTCATTTTTAAAAAGGCCTTTGATACATGAAAGAAGCAATCTGATTGGTTGCTATGGGCAACTAGTCAACTTTTTCTCTGAACAGGTTTTGATAAATCTCCCACATAATGTAGACTTTCAGATTTTTTATGACAGTATTTATGTAGCAGATATATTGATAATTCTGCCATAAATGGTACATGTCATGGCTCTCATTCTTGTGCACGTTTCCTCATCTTTTTCAGTGTTCAAACCTGAAGTTCCTGATTTAGTAGTTTTACAACCTGCAGTAGAATAGTTACTCTTTATACAAAGAATGTGTAGATGCAAATTATGCACGCAAGTGAATTCTTTTGCAGTCATCCATTAATCGGGGAAACAACCACCTTGGGCATGCAGTTTTGGCAGGTTGTTGTTGATTTTACTATAACATTTACACATGTCTATAAGAACTTTGCATCTCAAATCTTCTCATTGCGGTTATGCCCTTTTTATTTTAACCCTTTAAGGATCAAGCCCATTTTCACCTTAAGGATCCGGCTATTTTTTGCACATCTGACCACTGTCACTTTAAGCATTAATAACTCTGGGATGCTTTTACTTTTCATTCTGATTCAGAGATTGTTTTTTTTTTTTATTTTTTTTTTTTTTTTTAGTGTCATATTCTACTTTTTCAATGGTAAATTTTTGTCGATACTTGCATCAATTCTTGGTGAAAAATTCTAAAATGTTATGAAAAATTTGAAAATTTGGGAAATTTTTTTTACTTTGAAACTCTGCTTATAAGGAAAATAGACATAAGAAATAAATGATATTTTGATTCACATATACAATATGTCTACTTTATATTTTCATCATAAAGTTGACATGTTTTTACTTTTGGAAGACATCAGAGAGCTTCAAAGTTCACCAGCAATGTTGGTATTTTTCACAAAATCAGGCTACTATTTTGGAAACTGCACCCCTCAAGGAACATAACAAGGGGAACAGTGAGCCTTAACACCCCACAGGTGTTTGATGAATTTTTGTTAGTTGTATGTGTAAAGGAAATTTTTTTTTTCAGTAAAATGCTGGTTTTCCCCCAAATTTTACATTTTTACAAGGGGTAATAGGAAAAAATACCCCCAAAATTTGTAAATTTAATGCTCAGAAGAAAAGCAGTCACATTTGGGTTTTGGAAAGCAAATTTTGCTGAAATGGTTTTTTGGGGGCATGTCGCATTTAGGAAGCCCCTATGGTGCCAGAACAGCAAAAACAAAACAAAACACATGGCATACTATTTTGGAAACTACACCCCTCAATGAACATAACAAGGGGTACAGTGAGTATTAACACCCCACAGGTGTTTGACAAATTTGAAAATGAAAAATTAGATTTTTTTCACTAAAATGCTGGTTTTACACCAAATTTTTCATTTTCACAAGGGGTAATAGGAGAAAAAGCCTCCCAAAATTTGTAACCCCATTTCTTTTGAGTATGGAAATATCCCATATGTTGATGTAAAGTGCTCTGCTGGCGCACTACAATGCTCAGAGGAGAAGGTGCGCCATTGGGCTTTTGGAGAGAGAATTTGTTGGAATAGAAGACGGGGGGGGGGGGGGGGCTTGTACATTTACAAAGACCCCCGTGGAGCCCAAACATTGGACCCCCCACAGGTGACCCCATTTTGGAAACTACACCCCTCACAGAATTTATTAAGGGGTGTAGTGAGCATTTACACCCCACTGGCTTTTGACAGATCTTTTGGAACAGTGGGCTGTGCAATTGAAAAATTAAATTTTTCATTTTCACGGACCACTGTTCCAAAAATCTGTCAGACACCTGTGGGGTGTAAAAGCTTACTGCACCCCTTATTAAATTCTGTTAGGGGTGTAGTTTCCAAAATGGGGTCACATGTGTGGGGGGGGGGGGGGTCCATTGTTCTGGCACTATGGGGGCTTTGTAAACACACATGGCCTTCAATTTCGAACACATTCTCTCTCCAAAAGCACAATTGCGCTCCTTCTCTTCTGAGCATTGTAGTTTGCTGGCAGAGCACTTTACATCCACATATTGTGTATGTTCTTACTCAGAAGAACTGGGGCTACAAATTTTGAGGGGCTTTTTTCCTATTCTCCCTTGTCAAAATGAAAAATGTAGGGTAACACCAGCATTTTAGTGAAATTTTTTTTAATTTTTTTTCATTTTCACATCTAACTTTAACGAAAATTCGTCAAACACCTGTGGGGTGTTAAGGCTCACTAATACCCTTTGTTACATTCCATGAGGGGTGTAGTTTCCAAAATGGGGTCACATGTGTGTATTTATTGTTTTGCATTTATATCAGAACCACTGTAAAATCAGCCACCCCTGTGCAAATCACCAATTTAGACCTCAAATTTACATGGTGCGCTCTCACTTTTGATCCATTTTGTGCGCTCGCAGATCACTTTACACCCAAATATGGGATATTTCCGTACTCAGGAGAAATTGCATTACAAATTTTGGGGGTGTTCTTTTCCTTTTACTGCTTGTGAAAATTAAAAGTATGGGGCAACACCAACATGTTAGTGTAAAAAATAAAATATTTTTACACTAACATGTTGGTTTAGACCCCAACTTTACCTTTTCATAAGGGGTAAAAGGAGTAAAAGCCCCCCAAAATTTGTAACGCAATTTCTCCCGTGTTGACAGCTATGCTCCCTGCTCTTTACATGCATGCACAGGTTAGCCAAGTGTGCATGTATTTTGAAAAGGGAAGATGGGACTAAGCCATAGCCAGACACACCTGCAGCAGCTTATCTCAGGTATATCAGAATTAGCCCCCATAGATGCTAGATAGTCTGCCAGTCCTGGCAAATTTCGTGGATTCATCTGACTTGAAATATATATAGGGGTCTTTATTTATTAAATATTGTCATATCTAGTATATAGTGTATGGTAAGGAGCCAGTTATCTCACCTTACTATACACTATATATTAGATATGACTATATATCAAGAATAAAGGCCTCTATACATATTATAAGCCAGATGAAGCCACCAAATTTGCCAGTACCAGTTGACTGACCAATAGTCACCTACATCGGCATAGCCATCAAGAGAGGGAAATTCTTTGTTTCATCCTCTGATCATGGTCCATGTGTTGAGTGGATGATGTTGCATTTTTCTGGTAAATGTAATGTAGCAATGTAAAAGATTCCCTAAATTAAATTGGTTTTCATGTTTCCTTTTAAATTTTAACTTGGTGTTCTTTAATAAGTCCTCCAAGAGTTGGGATGCACGTGACAGAGAGTGGGGTAGATAAGTTTAAAGGGTTGCCATTTTTTCTCATGTGCTTTATGCATTTCTGCTTATTATTAGGTCGATAGATCAATAGATAGAAAGTTATTACATTCATATTTCTCAGTCAAAAGCCACTGCTGTCCCATACAATTACTAAGGGATCCAGGCTTCGGTAGCTGGGACTGATGGATTTATAGTTTGTATTTCAACCTTTCGAGTGCGTTTCCAAATGCACTAGGTGAAGAGTGAAATTCCTAGGAGCGTTCTCCGACTCGCAATAGTCACATTACTAATGAAGTGCAGGTTCGCGATAGCTGCAAGGTTAAATCGGTGAAGCGGCTCCTAATTTGGTTTGACTTACAATGTTTACTTTTTGACTTGCTTGTTTTGGTACTTGGGGTTAATAATTTATGAGGCACATTGAACTGGAAACATATCGGTCTTCCGTGCAAGAATTGAAAGTATTGAGTGTTTTGCAAAGCCGTGTTACTTACATTCTCCTTCTCACAACATTGCGTGTTGTTGTACAAGGTACTGTGTGGGAAAAAAATATTTTATTTTTTACCACCAAGTGGTAGAGAAACATAGACTGATATATTACTCACATATTGCTATCATTTCCATGCATGGACAACATATACTGGACATTTAAGATTAGGTCTGAAGATGACCCTGTTTAGAAGTTACTAACAAGTACAAGTCACCAAGTGCTAATTTCTTGTTTTCACTGGACTTATTTATACTTGCTTATCAGTATTCAAACATGCTATTTAATGCCATATGTGCAGGGGAATGGCGAACAATGCAACAGTGCATTAAAGCTTGTTGCAAATTACATATAACTTTGCCTTTTAGGCTTCTGTGTTAACATAGTAATCCAAACCTAGACGATCTCCTTCTAGAACAGTGGATTGAAACTGTGGCCATCTAGATGTTGCAAAACTTCAACTCCTAGCATGCCCGGACAGCCAACGGCTGTCCGGGCATGCTCAGAGTTGAAGTTTTTCAACATCTAGATTTGCTCATCTTGTACAGTGCAGCAAAATAATATTTAGTCAGCCACCAATTGTGCAAGTTCTCCCACTTAAAAAGATAAGCCTGTAATGTTCATCATAGGTATACCTCAACTATGAGATACATTGTCTGATTTTTTAAGAATGTATTTGCAAATTATGGTGGAACATAAGTATTTGGTCACCTACAAACAAGCAAGATTTCTGGCTCTCACAGATCTCCTTTGTCCTCCACTCGTTACCTATATTAATGGCACCTGTTTGAACTTATCAGTATAAAAGACACCTGTTCACAACCTCAAACAGTCACACTCCAAACTCCACTATGGCCAAGACCAAAGAGCTGACGAAGGACACCAGAAACAAAATTGTAGACCTGCACCAGGCTGGGACGACTGAATCTGCAATAGGCAAGCAGCTTGGTGTGAAGAAATCATCTGTGGGAGCAATTATTAGAAAATGGAAGATATACAAGCCCACTGATAATCTCCCTCGATCTGGGGCTCCATGCAAGATCTCACCCAGTGGTGTCAAAATGATCACTAGAATGGTGAGCAGAAATCCCGGTGGAGAAAGAATGCTGACTTGCATCCAAAGAACACCATATCTACTGATAAGCATGGGGGTGGAAACATCATACTTTGGGGCTGTTTTTCTGCTAAGGGACCAGGACGACTGATCTGTGTAAAGGAAAGAATGGGGCCATGTATCATGAGATTTTGAGTGAAAACCTCCTTCCATCAGCAAGGGCATTGAAGATGAAATGTGTGTTGGGTCTTTCAGTATGACAATAATTCCAAACACACCGCTCAGTCACCGAAGGAGCGGCTTCGTAAGAGGCATTTCAAGGTCCTGGAGTGGCCTAGCCAGTCTCCAGATATCCACCCCATAGAACGCCTTCGGAGGGAGTTGAAAGTCTGTGTTGCCCAGCGACAGCCCCAAAACATCACTGCTCTAGAGGAGCTCTGCATGGAGGAATGGGCCAAAATACCAGCAACAGTGTGTGAAAAACTTTTGAAGGCTTACAGAAAACGTTTGACCTCTGTCATTGCCAACAAAGGGTATATAACAAAGTATTAAGATGAACTTTTATTATTGACCAAATACTTATTTTCCACCATAATTTACAAATAAATTCTTTAAAAATCAGACAATGTATTTTTTCTCTCTCATTATGTCTCTTAGTTGATGTAATTAAAGGTCTCTCTCATCTTAAGTGGGAGAACTTGAGCAATTGGTGGCTGACTAAATACTTTTTTGCCCCACTGTATGCCTGCTGCACTATGAGAACCTTTCACATTTTATTGGATGTGGTTGACATTAGTCTTGTGAGTAACTAAGTCATGTGTGTTCATTTTACAGAACCTCCCTGCTGTTGATGAAGAGGGATTCAGTATAAAGCCTGAAGAAAACCAGAATGATATCCTTTTTTCAATGTCTTTTTTCCTACGGTCTTTATATTCTGTTTTGTGCACGGAAACAAGTAATACTTTTCTTGGTACTTTAGAATAAGTTTATGCTGATATGGACATTAGAGTCCACCTGTGAGCCAGAACAATTTATTGCTGCTTTTATTGGAAACTATATACAAATAAATTCATATTCAGTAAGGTTACTCCGGGGAAGTAAACCCATAACCCATGCTTTCCCTTTCATCAACCTATTTAATTGTCTAAATATCATTTGTTAGATATGTAGAACAGTTTCCCCTCTTTGGTTGTCACTTACATGCATGAAGTGAGGGAATGACATTATCCGCCATCCACATGGTCTCTGTCCAAGTCCCTCTCTGAAAGCAGCCCCACCCTCCTGAGAGAACACAGATCATGTGGTTTCTGCCCTTTAGTGATGAGTCATGCTCTCTTTTGTGCTGAGAACTGGGATGTGTGTGCAGGCTTAGCCAATCACACACTGAATCTCTCTTTGCTGCTCAGAGCAGAAGGGTGGGGGCTGGCAGAGCAGAGCTGCAGTAATTGCTGGGAGATATAGGCAAGGGGAGAGAAGGATGGAAAAGAATATCAAGCAGCTAGAGAATACAAAACAGAGGCCACAGTGTGATGGCTTTGGAGCTTTTTACAGATATAAACTTCCCTGTAGTACCCCTTTTAACCCCTTAACGACCAAGGACGTATATTTACGTCCTTGGCCAGCTCCCGCGATATAACGCGGGGTCACGCGGTGACCCCGCGTCATATCGGGTCAGTCCCGGCATGTACATGCCGGGACCCGGTGCCACACGCTAGTAACCCTTTAGACGCGGCGTTCAAAGTTGAACGCCACATCTAAAACGAAAGTGAAAGCTGCCCGGCTGCTCAGCGGGGCTGATCGGGACTACCGCAGTGAAAACGTGTTGTCCCGATCAGCTGGGGCACGAGCGGATGTCCTCTTACCTGCCTTCGGCGTGTCCCCTCGGCGATTGATTGCTCCAAGCCTGAGATGCAGGCTTGAGCAATCGACCGCCGATAACACTGATCATTGCAAAGCTATAGCTTTGCAGTGAACAGTGCTTGCAATCAGTGTGTGCACTGTTATAGGTCCCTATGGGAGCTATAACACTGCAAAAAAAAGTGTAAAAAAAAAAGTTAATAAATGGGATTCAACCCTTTCCTTAATAAAAGTTCAAATCCCCCCCCCCCTTTTCCCATAAAAAAAACCCACCATGTAAATAAAAATAAATATAAACATATGTGGTATCGCCGCTTGCGTAAATGTCCAAACTATAAAAATATATCATTAATTAAACCACACGGTCAATGGCATACGCGCAAAAAAATTCCATTGCGGAAAAATAAAAAAGTTATAGGGGTCAGAAGATGACAATTTTAGGGTATCATTTTAATCGTATGGACCTACAGAATAATGATAGGGTGTAATTTTTACTGAAAAATGTATTGCGTAGAAACGGAAGCCCCCAAAAATGACAAAATTGCGTTTTTTCTTAAATTTCGTTGCACAATGATTTTTTTTTCCCGTTTCGCCGTAGATTTTTGGGTAAAATGACTGATGTCACTGCAAAGTAGAATTGGTGGCGCAAAAAATATGCCATCATATGGATTTTTAGGTGCAAAATTGAAAGGGTTATGATTTTTAAAAGGTGAGTAGGAAAAAACCAAAGTGCAAAAACGGAAAAACCCTGCGTCCTTAAGGGTTTAAAGGAACCAGACAGCCTCTACTAGAATTAGATTACATCACTGCTTCCTTAAAACAGGTGATACTTTCATGGCTCATCTATAGGATATTTAACCACATTTCTCCTATAACTATAAACCTCCCTGAAATAGTTAATTCTTTAATAACTTTGCACATACCAAAGAAAATCACTTTTACTCATCGAGTGATTCTGACTCAGACGATGATGGACCGAAGAAATTCCATGTGGAGATTAAACCTGTACAGCCAAACAATGGACCTCATCACAATGTGGCCTCCCTGGATGAGCTGAAGATGTCCATTGGGAATATCTCCCTCTCTCCAGCACCTTCTGTGAGTAATTTTTGTCTTCCCAGAGTCACTTTGTATGATTGTTACAACATACTTTCTGTAGCCTCAGAGATGAATCTTCATCCATAAATACTGATACAAAATAGAAAATGAAGTTTAAGCGGAGTTATTCTTGCTATATGGTATATATTACTAATGTTACCTTGTAGCATGTCACTTGAGTATTACCCTTGAAGATGTTTAATATTACAGTGTGTGTGTGTGTGTGTGTGTGTGTGTGTGTGTGTGTATATATATATGTGTGTGTGTGTGTGTGTGTATACTAGCGGAATACCCGGTGTTGCCCGGTTTTTCCTTCCTAATCCTTGTTGGGGAGGAAAACAAACAAAGGAGGAAGCTATTGACTTCATAATCCATCCTCATATATTGTTGTCATATCCCAACCCCATATCCTGTCCTCATATCCCAACCTCCTATCCAGTCCTCATATCCTGTCCTCCTATTCCGGTCCTCCTATTCCGGTCCTCCTATTCCGGTCCTCCTATTCCGGTCCTCCTATTCCGGTCCTCCTATCCCGGTCCTCCTATCTCGGTCCTCCTATCTCGGTCCTCCTATCCCGGTCCTCCTATCCCGGTCCTCCTATCCCGGTCCTCCTATCCCGGTCCTCCTATCCCGGTCCTCCTATCCCGGTCCTCCTATCCCGGTCCTCCTATCCCGGTCCTCCTTTCTCAACCTGTAATATGTGTACCAGGTATTGAAATATCTCCAGCCGTACGGAAGTTATGTGGGAACATACATTTCCCATTGATTTGCATGGGACTTTAAACAAAAATCCCGACCCTCACAAATGGGGGTAGTTAAGGGTTAAATTAACTATCCTATACAGGTCCCTCAACATACGATGGTAATTCGTTCCAAACGACCCATCGTTTGTCGAATCCATCGTATGTTGAGGGATCCATGCAATGTAAAGTATAGGAAGTTTGTACTCACCTGTCCCCGCCACTCCGGACCGCGTCCTCACCGCTCCCGATGCTGTCCCAGGGGCTCCCGATGCTGTCCCGCTGCTCCGGGTCCACTTCGCGATCCTCCGGCTTCTTCCGCATCTTCTCCGGTGTCCGGGCCTCGCTTTCTGATGACGTTATTATGCTGCTGCGCCGGCACGGCGTGCGTAACGACGTAATAACGACGCCGGAAAGCGAGGCCCGAACCCTGGAGAAGATACAGAAGACGTCGGAGGATCGCGAAGTGGACCCGGAGCAGCGGGGATAGGTAAGTGAACCTGTCCGGCCGGGATGCTTAAACTGCTATCCGACAGCAGCTTAAGCATTTTCCGCTGTCGGATAGCAGTTAATGCGATGGCCCCGACATATAAAGCATCGTATGTCGATGCTGACATCTATATGCGATGGCCCCTGAGAGGCCATCGTATGTCGATTTGATCATATGTCGGGGCCATTGCATGTCGGGGGGTTACTGTATTTTAAGTGGACATATAAGTAATATGTGACCAAGTATTATCGAAATATCTCCAGCCGTTTGGAAGTTATGTAGTAACATATATTTCCCATTGACTTGTATGGGACTTTAAACATAAACCCCGCCCCTGGTAAATGGTGGTGAGTAAGGGTTAAATCACCTATCCTATGTTTGTTGACATTAGAGATGAGCGAACTTACAGTAAGTTCGATTCATCATGAACTTCTCGGCTCGGCAGTTGATGACTTACCCTGCATAAATTAGTTCAGCTTTCAGGTGCTCCGGTGGGCTGGAAAAGGTGGATACAGTCCTAGGAGACTCTTTCCTAGGACTGTATCCACCTTTTCCAGCCCAGCGGAGCACCTGAAAGCTGAACTAATTTATGCAGGGTAAGTCATCAACTGCCGAGCCGAGAAGTTTGTGACGAATCGAATTTACTGTAAGTTCGCTCATCTCTAGTTGACATATAAGGAACATGTGTGCCAAGTTTCATGTTAATATCTTTAGTCGTTTGGACGTTTTTGTGTGTGTGTGTGTGTATATATATATTATTAATTTTTTTTCAGGAATATCAAAAAAAATGTTATTGATGGCCTAGCATAGGCATTTAGTATAAGATTAGCCGAAGTCTTATTCCCTGCAGCCCCAATGGTCAGTGACTGAATGAACTGTACCATCACATCCTCATTGTTTACCAGTCCCATCTTTGTACTGTTTGGAGTTACAGTTGACTACAGCTTTGTACTATCCAAGCATATGGTCCTGATTTGTAATATTAGGCACAGCCACTACTAAAGATTGAGCTGTGCCTGCTAAACAATGACGATAGCAGCCCATGCAGTCAGATGTTTATATTTTTTTAAACATTTATATACTAATAAATATATAATAATTTCTCCTTTTTTTTTCTCCCCCTCCCCCCTCCTCCCCATTTTCTATAATACTAACAGCGACAAAGTCCGGTAAGTACTCACTAAAGAAATGACAGATAATTTGTATGGTCAGAATTAGGGTAAAAAAAACGTAAATTACTAGGTGTTACTAATATCAAACAATTATGTTCCTACTTTTACTTTCTAAGCTGTACTAGGAGACTAAAAGCTATTAACCACACAACACAATTATTATAATTATTATTATTTTCTTTTTTAGATTTATTAGTTATAATAGCTCGGCAGACTGGTAAAGATAGTATACTTCCCTTTAATAGGTTTTACACAATGTTTTCTTATCTGATAACAGGAGAGCACCCAAGCAAATTTTTGCTTTATTACCCCCTAAAAATGTCTCCATTGTTCCAGCCTCTAGTGTCACACTTTCACTAAATTTGCAGTTTACTTCCTGTTTTTAGGCTCTGTCCTTCTCTAGTAACAGACATTAAGACAGTCTGTAGGAAGTAAGGGATGGTGGGGGGGGATACTTAAAGGGGTATTCCAGGCCAAAACTTTTTTTTATAAAGTTAAACAGATTTGTAAATTACTTCTATTAAAAAATCTTAATCCATGCAATAGTTATTAGCTTCTGAAGTTGAGTTGTTGGTTTCTGTCTAACTGCTCTCTGAGGACTCACGTCCCGGGAGCTGTGCAGTTACTATGGGGATATTCTCCCATCATGCACATATCCCGGGACGTGACATCATCAGACAGAAAACTTCAGAAGCTAATAACTATTGGAAGGATTAAGATTTTTTAATAGAAGTAATTTACAAATCTGTTTAACTTTCCTGAGCTAGTTGATATATATGTATAAAAAAGGTTTTGCCTGGAATACCCCTTTAACGCCTGCTGCTTATACAGCCATTGCTTCAGCTCCAGGCTTCAGCTGCAAGTAAGCTCCTGCATTATTGTGGTCAAAAAGATTCTTGAATAGTTTATACATTTATCTACAATCATTAATGTGCTGCAGTTTGTCAGTATATGTGTTATGTATGGAAAGTATGGGTAGGAAATACACCACAGGGCAGTGTTGGCAAAGTGGTTCACAGAAAAAAAAAAAAACAGGGAACTGCAAAGAGAGGGGGCTATCAACTGGGGATGAGAGCTGGAAAAATATTGGTAGCCTATCATCAACTCTTTGGTGCCCACACTACACAGAGTATGGGTCTGGAAACAGTTGGCTCTGTACTGTGGCGATGACACAGGGATACTTCATCCTCAGCACTTATTGAAGTGAGTAGGAACTAAGGGTGCAGTAATGCTGTGCTGCCGCTGCACAGAGTACAGAGCTAACTTCTTCCAGCTCTGTTCTGAGGGTAGTTCAGTCCCTGTGGAAAACCACAGAATTTTTTCAGTTTTTGTTGAAAGCTCACTTTAAAGGGATACTCAATATTTAGAACAAACTGTTCCGAGTGCTGGAGTCGGCGCCGGGAGCTTGTGATGTCATAGCCCCGCCCCCTCATGCCGTTATGCCCCATCCCCTCATGCCGTCACGCCCCACCTCCTCAATGCAAGTCTATGGGAGGGGGTGTGATAGCCATCACGACCCCTCCCATAGACTTGCATTGAGGGGCGGGGCATGATGCCATGAGGGGGCGGGGCTATGACGTCACAAGCTCCAGCGTTCAGAACAGTTTGTTCCAAACGTTGAGCAGCGGAGTACCCCTTTAAGTGAACTAAAATGCATTTCTTGTGAATTGTAACATAAAGATCTTTACATTTTATTTTTCCTCTTGATTTCTAGGCACAAATGACACGGAATATGTCAAG
Organism: Hyla sarda; assembly: GCF_029499605.1. Taxonomy (NCBI): domain Eukaryota; kingdom Metazoa; phylum Chordata; class Amphibia; order Anura; family Hylidae; genus Hyla; species Hyla sarda. The sequence goes on from NC_079189.1 coordinate 529,488,436, forward strand.
TGAGTTTGATTTGTTAAGCAGTCATACGTTTTTCTTATATATATATTTTCAATTTGTTAATAATCTTTTGGAAACTATGTGTTTTCTCTTTTTTGATGCTTAGGTGAAGAGATGACAAAGATGAAAATGTCTGGAACTATTGAGTAGGTTATCAAAAATAGTAATAATAATTTCATGTTCATGACATTAAGTTAAACCATACACCAGATAATATTTAAGGGTAACTTGTCGTTACTTTTATGCTACCCCAGCAACAAATAATGGGAATTAGGGAGAGACTCCCTCTGTACCATGATGTATAGGATTCATTGTGAAATCACAGTGCTGCCCATGGTTCGGACAATATAAAAGTGATGATAGTTTATTTTAATGGGTAGGATTAAAGGGGAATTCTTAAAAATATTTAAGCTCAGACTTCTGTAAATACAGTAAAATACTGTTGATAAAAATCCTAGTCCATCTGCCCTTTCCTTGTGTCTGCCTGAAAATAGAAATTAAAAAAATCAGTTCCTTACTAAATTCTGATGAAATTTATGCTTCAACAAAAAAGCAACTCCCTGTCCTCTTATCAGTATTAGCTACAGGTGTTTAATACCCAACTGCAGCCTGTCCCATTCTTAGACCCCAGGACTGAGGTACATCAAAATCAATTTCCCAACCTAAATATCTGTACATTCTTCAGTTTCGGTCCTTGGTTTAACAGTTTTACATGTACATTTTACAGCAGAGTTAACAGTGATCTCCTAGCCTGGGATCCGTTGTTTGGAAGCTCAGTGGAATCATCCTCTATATCCTCCTCCAGTTCTACAGGTAATCCTTAATGTATTTGTTATCAGTCGTGGCTGCCACTGTATAGTTATTAAATAATTGCAGGAAAAAATTCCAGAAAAGAGAAATTTTGGATTAAAATTTTACTAAAAGGTCTTTTTCATTTTGGTTCTCTAAACCTTTCTAGAATGGACTGTGCATAATGTATTTTGTAGAAATAAGAATATATGTATGCATGATAGTGCTTATTATAATTGAAGGTAAATCCACTGTCCCGGGATAATACAATGAGTCTTTGAATTGTTCGATAAAACACACACACTTTTCTCTTCCTCATCCAGGCTGTGAGGGTTGTTTTATAGGATAGGATGATAGCTATGATATTACTTTCTAGTATCACAGCAGTCTACACAAATACAACTGAAACCCATGGGACTAAAACTGACTGTGATATCCTCTAATGTCTTTGACGTTGGATGTATTCTACCTTATCCAGCTTTACTACTAAGCTCTCATAGCGGAAGCCCTCCTGGGCAAAGTCTAAGAGTGAAAAGACATCCCTATATTTTTTACTTTAGCCTCACTGCTTCTATTACCGTATATACTCGAGTATAAGCCGAGTTTTTCAGCACGATTTTTCGTGCTGAAAACACCCCCCTCTGCTTATACTCGAGTGAACTCTCCACCCGCAGTGGTCTTCAACCTGCGGACCTCCAGAGGTTTCAAAACTACAACTCCCAGCAAGCCCGGGCAGCCATCGGCTGTCCGGGCTTGCTGGGAGTTGTAGTTTTGAAACCTCCGGAGGTCCGCAGGTTGAAGACCACTGCGGCCTTCGACATCATCCAGCCCCCTCTCACCCCCTTTAGTTCTGTACAGTACTCACCTCGGCGCTGGTCCGGTGCTGCAGGACTGTCCGGTGAGGAGGTGGTCCGGTGGGATAGTGGTTCCGGGCTGCTATCTTCACCGGGGAGGCCTCTTCTAAGCGCTTCGGGCCCGGCCCCAGAATAGTCACGTTGCCTTGACAATGACGCAGAGGTACGTTCATTGCCAACGTACTTCTGCGTCATTGTCAAGGCAACGCCTCTATTCCGGGCCGGAAGCGCGGAGAAGAGGCGCCCCCGGTGAAGATAGCAGCCCGGAACCACTATCCCACCGTACCACCTCCTCACCGGACAGCCCTGCAGCATCGGACCAGCGCCGAGCGGAGGTGAGTACTCAGAACTAAAGGGGGTGAGAGGGGGCTGGATGATGTCGAAGGCCGCAGTGGTCTTCAACCTGCGGACCTCCGGAGGTTTCAAAACTACAACTCCCAGCAAGCCCGGGCAGCCGATGGCTGCCCGGGCTTGCTGGGAGTTGTAGTTTTGAAACCTCTGGAGGTCCGCAGGTTGAAGACCACTGAGGGCGGATGATGAGAAGAGGATGATGAAGGGGGGGGGGGGGGGGATGATTTAAGGGGGGGGTGGGATGATGAAGGGGGGTGTGTGGGATGATGACAAGGGGATGATGAAGGGGTGGGGATGATGACAAGGGGATGATGAAGGGGGGTGGGGATGATGACAAGGGGATGATGAAGGGGGGTGGGGATGATGACAAGGGGATGATGAAGGGGGGTGGGGATGATGACAAGGGGATGATGAAGGGGGGATGTGTGGGATGAGGACAAGGGGATAATGACAGGTGATGATGATGAGGGTCTGGATGATGACAGGCGGTGATGATGATGAGGATGTTAATGACGGGTCTGGATGATGACAGGGGGGGATGATGTATTTCCCACCCTAGGCTTATACTCGAGTCAATAACTTTTCCTGGGATTTTGGGTTGAAATTAGGGGTCTCGGCTTATACTCGGGTCGGCTTATACTCGAGTATATACGGTATTCATAGAACAGATTGAGGATTGTAATCCAAGGTTTTAGCAAATGTGGCTATATCTAAAGGAACAGAATTCCGGTTTTGACTTGTCACCACCTCAGTCAGAAGGTACTTAAAGGGGCACTCCGCCCCTAGACATCTTATCGCAGGGGTCCCGCTGCTGGGGACCCCCACGATCTCTGCTGCGGCACCCAAGACATCCGGTGCGTGGAGCGAACTTCGCTCTGTGCCGAATGATTGGCGATGCGGGGCGGAGACTCGTGACGTCATGTTCACTCCCCGCTCGTGATATTACGAGCGGGTGTGGCCGTGACGTCACGAGCCCTCCTGCACTGCATCCGACACTCTAAACAAATGCCAGGTGCAGCAGGGAGATCTAATGTTTCTATTTTATGATTATCTTATTTTTATATGGGGACTGCCATCTTGGCTGAGCTGTTTTAATGATTTAGTGATATGTTTTACAGCAATACACAGGACTATCCCATTAAATAGTCATTTTACAGGAAGGCAGAATGCTGATTTCTGCTGTATATGGTGATGTTTCCAGTGCTATCTCTTTACTGGTCTCACCTTTTGAGAAGAAAGGCATTACTGGGAAATTCGCTGGACAGAACAGAAAGTCTCAGCTTAGTTTTAGCCCTAGTGGCCAGAATGGAAACTGCAAGATTTCAGGGCTATTATACACTGCTCATTGGAAGGATTAAGATTTTTTAATAGAAGTAATTTACAAATCTGTTTAACTTTCCGGAGCCAGTTGATATATATAAAAAAGTTTTTGCCTGGAATACCCCTTTAAGTTACATTTTGTTGTTTACGTGTTCCCTTAATTTTTTTGTAAAATAAAGATAGCAAAATTGAAAATAATGACCAAATGTTTTATATTTTTTTAATTATTTTTTTTTAATAGGATTAACATAAAAAACCTGATTGAAAAAATAGGTCATTTTCTGAAGACACATTCCAATTAACAAGTGTTGTTCTGTTTACAAATCAAATTATTAGCTGCTTATCTTAATTCTGCTTCTTTAAACATTACTGTTGTTTGATCTAAACTTTTGACAATGTTGTCAAAATTATAGATTCACTGCGTCTGTATAGTGTAAAGGTCCTATCTGCCGGCCGGGGAGTGGAGCGCACTGCCATGCACTTTAGCTTATAACTTGTGACCCGGTGCAATCAAAACTTTTTTTTTGTCATGTCTGGTTAACATGTTAAAAGTTTAATCAAATGACTGGAACACCTTAATTATACAGGATGTGTTAGTTATTTTTGTGATTGATTTTTTTAATTTTTATATTTTCATTAAATTTTTTTCTGTGTGTAAGAAGATTCAATTTTCACTATTTGTATCCCCCTATTTTTCTTTAGCTATGATACAGGACCCTTTTGGGAGTTCCTTTTTTTCTCCCACAGCTTTGCCTTCCAATAGTATGTCTGAGTTCACCTTTGACTTCCCTGTATCTAATCCCGGAGATACAGCCCAGTCTGATTTTGGTGCCAACCTTATTCATAATTTTGGCACAATGAAATCTCAGGTAGACAACACACAGCCTCTCTTTCTGCATCCTCAAAGGCCACGGGCATCCTTGCACGAAAGCAGCAAGTACAGTACCACAAGTCGAAAGAAGCTTCAAAGATTTCATAGTGCATTTGAGAAGGTTGACAACATGCGCTATTTTTTGTCTGAGAGAACTTTAAGGAGCTATATGTTGGAAGAAAATATAGGCTTGTCTAATGCCAACTATTGCCTTGATGATGTATTCATTGAAGAGAACTCAAATGCTTCTGAAAAGTCATTAAAGTCGGCAGCTTTCAACTGTAGCCCGTCTACAGTTCAGATAAATGATGGTATGACAAGCATGTGGTGTGTTGCTTTATTGTGCCTTGTGGTGCTTTAAAAAAAAGCACTCGTTTTTGTGCGTGCAGCAAGAAATATTAATGTTTTTACCCAATTTTTTTAACCTTTTTGCTGCATCCTTTTCTTTTATCAATACAATTTTTGAGTTTTCATATTTTGTGGTCTTCAAACAGCCTGATATGTGTATCATATCTGTATTTTTGTTTTCATTGTCAGTGTGTTTTGTTTCTTTTGCATAGAATTTGTGTATTTTATGTGTGGTAGATTTAAGTGACATGATGGTTGTATGTTTATGTAAATCTGTTTTTCCATTGCTGTTTTGAAGGCGGTTGCTGTGCCCTGGAATTGCATGTATTTATATGCATGGTATGACAAAGTTGTATTAAATCTTGACGATGTTGCGCCATTGATACTAACTTGCTTTTTAAATCTACAGTGCTGAAACTATAGGTCCCAGCTGCTACAAAACCAGTTGTCAGTTGACAATATATCCAGTACATTACAAAATGTCCAGTACATTACATTTCACAAGAGAAAAAAAAAAAGTTTTTCCTTATATAGGCACTACACATTCAACAAGTTTGGCATAAATTAGTAGTACTAGCGAATGTAAGAAACATTGTAATATATATTTTTAGAGAAGAACTGTTCAAATCTGTCTCAAAACAGTTCACTAACCCATCAGGTTATAGCTATCTTTGAAAAAAAATGGGGAGTAGCTGTTGATAGACACAAATGCTAGAATAAGTGTTATCTCACCCTATTCATGTACTACTCTTTAATTTCCTCCATGCTTCTGTGCTATAGAGGTATTGGGAGTAGGATCTCTCCTGTGTGTGCAGTAGATGGGAGACATCTTAGCAGCTAGTCTACACCTACTAGGTCAGATATTACTGACAATGTTACAGATGAAGCCTACAGGGTAAAAAAATAAACTGGTGAAAAGTACCATATACACATTATATTTAAAATGGCATGTGAAATAAGTCTCCTGTATGTTTTCTGTTAATACATATAAAGCTTTGTAAGTCAAAAATTTCCTTTTGTGTTTCTCCAGTGTCACCACCAGCACGTCCCACTACACCACTTTCCGTTGGCACAATAGTCCCCCCACCAAGACCTCCATCAAGACCAAAGCTTTCTGCTAGCAAGCTTAGCGGTATTAATGAAGTAGTAAGTATATTTTTCGTGAAGGTTAATGGAGGCTACAGGAGATACACTTGACTTGGCAATTCACACTTTCTCATGTTATGTTTCCTACAAGCCAAGGCCCTTCAGCCCTCCGGTTACATCTAACACTAGTCCACCTCCTTCTGCTGCTTTACCTCGTGCTGAAAGTTCATCCTCTATATCCTCTTCCACTTCAATAAGTGCAGCAAATACTCCCACATTTGGTAAGCGCTGTGTGAACCTTTCATGTGCCTGGTTCCTATTTGCTTTGTCAATGAAAGAAAATGTATTACCTTGGAGCAAAACTTGTTCCCCTAAAGTGTAAGATATAGACCTCTACCCTCAGTACATTTACTTGTAGTATATTCTGATTTGTAGGAGAAAGTGTATGCAATAAAATGTTTGTTTTGAACAGAAACATTTCCTGGTAAAAAGGGTTAAAGTGTACGTGTCATTTAAAAAAAATACATTTGACATGCTGTAAAGTCATGTCAAATGTTTTGATCAGTTCAAGCTTCAGTGCTCAGGCCCTTGATCCATAGAACGACTGGGTAGAGAAGCGTGCAACTGAACTCTTTCCTCCCTTCTGTGCGCACGAATGAGACTGTTCCATAGACTTGCATTGGGGTCGGTCTTGGTCAAATGGCACAGAGCTGGGAGAGAACACGCATAGTGCTCTCTTCTCCCAGCTCGTTCTAGGGATTGGTCTTTTAACATGTCTCTACAACATTTTTTTCAGCCCATTTCAGAAGTGTACTGGGTTCTTCCAAGTGTGTTACATGTTTAACAAAGACATATTAACATCCTTTTTTCTTTATGACAATTAAAATCTAGGTATATCCCGTGGCCCCAGCCCTGTTACCTTAGGAAGTCAAGATACATTACCTGTTGCTGTGGCACTTTCTGAATCTGTTAACGCATACTTCAAAGGTGCTGATCCTGCAAAGTAAGTGTCATGAACCTGACTGGAAAAAGCAGAGGAAAAAAAGAACAGAGTTTCAGACAATAAAATGTTCTCTGTTTATATGGACTGCATCCATAGAATAAATTGTACCTCCAGCAGGCAACTTAAAGGGGTTTTGCAACCATGGACACTTGCCCTCTATCCACAGGATAGGGAATCAGCGTCTGATCGATGGGGGTTGGACCCACCGCTATCTGAAAAACAGGACTCCCAAAGCCCGTCTGAACAGAGCAGCAGCATGCCATACTTAACCCCCGCTCTATTCATTGTCTATGGAAATGCTGAAGGTAGAAAAGTGATGTAGTTAAGCGCACTGCTACTCGATTCAGATGGGAGCTTCAGTCTTGTCTTAAGATCATAGGAGGTCCCAGCAGTTGGGCCACCCCAACTCCCTGTGGATAGGGAATAAGATTACATGGCAAAACCCCTCTAATTTGAACCTGACATGAGATTTGACCCTCTCTAACTATTAGCAACAGGCTCTAAAACATTAAATAATATGATGCCAGCAATGATGCCAGCAATCTTCTTAAAAGAAGGTTTAAAAATGTCCTTCACTGGATGCAAATTTCCAGAAAGTTGTCCCCTGGGAATAGCATGTATAGAAAAGTTGCATGTGCGCAAGTACGTACGCCTTTTTTACGCAAAAAAAAATCTATTACGTAGCTTGATAAATATCCTTCATTAAGATTGTACAGCCCTTCACTAGCACTTATAGGTCTGTTCATTTATCTGTGTAACTTAAAATGACTTTGACCTTTTTTGCTATCTGTGTGATTTCACATGACTGGGTATGGCATTCTCTTTAGCTATAAACAAATGCTAAGCGGTACATAAGTTATTAACATCTATTATCGGTCATGTTTTTAATATTAAATTGTAATTTAGAAATATGAGGTTTAGCCCAAACCCATGTAAACAGTGAAACCCAGGGAAACAGTGTAGCAGTATTTGTTCTGGTCAATCATTTCTTGTAACTACATCCATCAATGACAGCCTGAAAGTAACCATGCTAAAGAGATCTTATGGATTTAATCATTAGTGCATATGAAGTGTGCAAATTATTAACCCTGTGGCATCCTCCCAGCTGTACAGTTAACATAATACTTTTAATACCTATGCTCTCTGCTCTCCAGGACTAGAGATGTCGCAAATTGTTTGCTGGCGAACAGTTCCCGGCGAATTACGCATGTTCGCGTTCGCATCGCCGGGTGAACATATGTGAAGTTCGATCCGCCCCCTATACTTTAACATTGCAGTAAACTTTGACCCTGTGAGTCAGAGTCAGCAGACACATTACAGCCAATCAGCAGCAGTCCCTCCCTTCCAGACCCTCCTACCTCTTGCACGGACGCCATTTTAGCCTCATTCAGCATGCTGCAGGCTTAGGAAGTGGAGGGTTAGAGAAGCTGCTCCTGCTGTATAGGGAAAGCGATAGCTAGGTTGCTGATAGGTGGTGTATTCAGGGTCCAGTTTACTCCTAAAGCACTAGTGTAACATCTGTTTTAAGGACTGCACCCAAAAAAGCCCTTTTTAGGGCTGAAAGATATCAGTCCTAGTTGGGAGGGAACCGCTGGTTAAAAGGGGTACTCCAGAATCAAACTTAAGTTCCTTCAAGCAACTAACTACTACAGCATTCAAAGGGCTGAAAGATATCAGTCCGTGTATTTTGCAACAGCTGTAGGCACCCTGGTTGGGGACCCCTGCTTAAATGGGGAACTCCGCTGGCAAGCTTTTTTTCTTTAAAGCAACTAACTACTACAGTATTCAGAGGGCTGAAATATATCAGTCCATGTGTTTTGCAACAGCTGGAGGCACCTTGGTTGGGGACCACTGCATAAAAGGGGAACTCCGCTGGCAAGTTTTTTTGCTCATTGTCACACTAGTGCAAATCACATTAGGTATGACAGCTGTGCAAATTGAAAAGAAAATACCTTTTTTGGCTGTTAAATAAAATCAGTCGTCACTGTTAGTTCACGTCACAGTTGCCATTTTTCCTGCCTGCAGGGCAAATTGTGTCACCCTAGTTCAAATCACATTAGGTGTGACAGTTGTACAAATTAAAAAAAGATACCTTTTTTGGCTGTTAAATAAAATCAGTCATCACTGTTAGTTCACGTCACAGTTGCCATTTTTCCTGCCTGCAGGGCAAATTGTGTCACCCTAGTGCAAATCACATTAGGTGTGACACTTGTGCAAATTTAACCAAAAAAATTACAGGCAGAGGAAGGCCACCCCGCAGGGGCCGTCATGGTGCTGGGATTCCCTTTGGCCCTAGAATGGCCAGTGTTCAGAGGACACGTACCCTGAACCCCCAAAGTTCTGAGGACTTAGTTGACTGGCTATCACAAGACACCCAATCTACTACTAAAGCTTCCGCTCGGAACCTTGACGCACAGTCCTTCTCCTCCTCTAGCTTAGGGCACCTCTCATGCTACCACTTGCCCGCCTGCCGCCACCGCCAACACTAGCACCACAGCAGCTTTACTTGATCCGTCAGAGGAGTTATTTACACATCAGTTTGAAGACATGAGTGATGCACAACCATTATTGCCAGAGGATGTAGTTAACAGGGATATGTCTCAGTCAGGCAGCATTACACACATGGACGTACGGTGTGGTGTTGATGTTGTACCCGCTGCTGCTTCCTTTCTTGAGGTGTCAGATAGCGGTGAAGGTGTTGATGATGACGGTGTCCGTGGATGCCATGTGGGTGCCCGCTAGAAGAGATGAAGAGGGGGAAAGTTCAGATGGGGAGACAGAGAGGAGGAGGAGGAGGAGACGAGTTGGAAGCAGGGGGAGGTCGTCGCAAGGAGCTAGTGGCACAGTCAGACAGCATGCAACGGCACCTGGGGTCAGCCAGACGGGACGCCAATCAACGCATGCTGTTGTCACCACCAGAATTCCGTCATCGCAGAGCTCAGCAGTGTGGCATTTTTTTTGTGTGTCTGCCTCTGACAACAGCGATGCCATTTGCAACCTGTGCCAGAAGAAACTGAGTCATGGGAAGTCCAACACCCACCTAGGTACAACTGCTTTGCAAAGGCACATGATGTCACATCACAAACGCCTATGGGATCAACACGTCAGTACAAGCAGCACACAAAGTCAAAGCCGCCATCCTCCTCCTGGTCCAGCATCTTCAGCCAGGTACCACTACTGCCCTCCTTGCCCCCTCTAAACCATCCGCCTCTCCGTCTCTCGCCTTGAGCAGTTCCTGCTCATCTGCCCACAGTCAGGTGTCTGTCAAGGAGATGTTTGAGCGCAAGAAGACAATGTCTCAAAGTCACCCCCTAGCCCAGCGTCTGACAGCTGGCTTGTCGGAACTGCTAGCCCACCAGCTTTTACCATACAAGCTGGTGGAGTCTGAGGCCTTTAAAAAATTTGTAGCCATTGGGACACCGCAGTGGAAGGTACCCGGACGAAAATTTTTTGCACAAGGGGCAATCCCCAACCTTTACTCCATTGTGCAAAAGGAAATTATGGCATGTCTGGCACACAGGGTAGGGGCAAGGGTCCATCTGACCACTGATACCTGGTCTGCAAAGCATGGTCAGGGCAGGTATATCCCCTACACTGCGCATTGGGTAAACCTGGTGACGGCTGCCAAGCATGGAATGCGTGGCTCTGCAGTGGAGTTGGTGACACCGCCACGACTTGCAAGCAGGCCTGCTGCCACCTCCTCTACTCCTCCTACTCCATCCTCTTCCATAACATCCTCGGCCGAGTCCTCTTCCACTGCTGGGTCTTGCTCCACATCACCGGCACCCCCCCAGCTCCCCAGGTGCTATTCCACATCCCGGATACGACAGTGTCAAGCCATCTTGGGATTGACTTGCCTCAAAACGGAGAGTCTCACCGCACCAGCGCTCCTGTCGGCCCTGAACGCACAGGTGGACCAGTGGCTGACTCCGCACCAACTGGAGATCGGCAAGGTGGTTTGTGACAACGGAACAAGTTTGTTGGCGGCATTGAGGTTTGGCAAGTTGACACGTGCGGTGCATGGCACATGTGTGTAATCTGATTGTACAATGCTTTGTGCTCAAGTACCCAGGCTTACAGGATGTCCTGAAGCAGTCCAGGAAGGTGTGTGGCCATTTCAGGCGTTCCTCCACGGCCATGGCGCACTTGTCAGATATCCAGCGGCGAAACAACATGCCAGTGAGGGGCTTGATTTGCGACAGCCCGACACGTTGGAATTCAACACTCCTAATGTTCGACCGCCTGCTCCAACAAGAAAAAGCAGTCAACGAATATTTGTATGACTGGGGTGCTAGGACATCATCTGCGGAGCTGGGAATTTTTTTGCCACGTTACTGGAGGCTCATGCGCAATGCCTGTAGGCTCATGTGTCCTTTTGAGGAGGTGACAAACCTGGTCAGTCGCACCGAAGGCACCATCAGCAACATCATACAGTTTGTTTTCTTCCTGGAGCGTGCCCTGAGAAGAGTGCTGGATCAGGCAGTAGATGAGCGTGAAGAGGAAGAGTTGTGGACACCATCACCACCAGAAACAGCCTTATCAGCATCGCTTGCTGGACCTGCGGCAACGCTGGAAGAGGATTGTGAGGAATAGGAGTCAGAGGAGGAATGTGGCTTTGAAGAGGAGGAGGAAGACCAACCACAGCAGGCATCCCAGGGTGCTCCTTGTCACCTATCTGGTTCCCTTGGTGTTGTATGTGGCTGGGGGGAAGAAGATTATACCTTCCCTGACATCACTGAGGATGAGGAACGGGACATGAGTAGCTCGGCATCCGTCCTTGTGCAAATGGGGTCTTTCATGCTGTCGTGCCTGTTGAAGGACCCTCGTATAAAAAGGATGAAGGAGAACGACCTGTACTGGGTGTCCACGCTACTAGACCCCCGGTATAAACATAAAGTGCCTGACATGTTACCGCATTACAGCAAGGCGGAAAGGATTCAGCAGGTCTAAAATAAATTAAGAAGTATGCTGTACACAGTGTATAAGGGTCATGTCACAGCACAACAGGGATCTAACAGGGGAAGAGGTGAAAGTAATCCTCCTCCTCCTCCCACGAACACGCCGGCAAGGACTGGAAGCTGTACAGACATGCTGTTGATGGAGGACATGCAGAGCTTTTTAAGTCCCACGCATCGCCACAGCCCTTCGGGTCCACCATCAGAGAACGACTTGACCGACAGGTAGCAGATATCAACACTCTGAGGAGTGATGAACCCCTTGACTACTGGGTGTGCCGGCTTGACCTGTGGCCTGAGCTATCCCAATTTGCGCTCGAACTTTTGGCCTGTTCCGCTTCAAGTGTACTGTCAGAAAGGACCTTCAATGCAGCAGGAGGTATTGTCACTGAGAAGAGTCGTCTTTGTCAAAAAAGTCTGGATTACCTCACCTTTCTTAAGATGAATGAGGGATGGATCCCGAAGGGACTGACACTGGCCGATACATTTGACTGAACAAGGCCTGATCAGATGAGCTGCCTTGGCCTAAAAATGGTTCACACGCTGCTGTATTTGAACTCTGAATGCCGGATGACTTGCGTGACTTATCCGCCACCAACTAGGGTTCAAGCCACAATGTTTTAGGGCACTTTCTGCCTGGCAAAACAAACAGAAATTTTCCAGCCAGGTGTACATGCCTAATTTTTCTGGCCTCTGCTGCACTTGTTATGGTGCTGCAATTTTTATGGCCGCTGCTACAGCTGCGACAATACCAAATTTTCCAGCCAGGTGTACATGCCTAGTTTTTCTGGCCTCTGCTACTGCACTTTTTCTGGTGCTGCAATTTTTCTGGCTGCTGCTACAGATGTGGCTGCGAGAATACCCAATTTTTCATCCATGTGTACATGCCTAATTTTTCTGGCCTCTGCTGCTGCAATTGTTATGGTGCTGCATTTTTATGGCCGCTGCTACAGAAGCGGCTGCAACAATACCAAATTTATCAGGCATGTGTACATGCCTAATTTTTCTGGTACTCTCTGCTGACATCTCTGTCCATTTTTGCAACCGTGGATATTAGATGTATGCTAAGGGTAGCATGGTGGCTCAGAGGTTAGCACTGCTGCCTTGCAGCGCTGAGGCCTTGGGTTCAAATCCCACTATGTGCTGCCTAAAGGGGGGATCTAACTATGTGCTGCCTAATATGGGGGAATCTATGTGCTGTCTAAAGGGGGGAATCTAAGTATGTGATGCCTAAAGGGGGGCTCTATGTGCTGCCTAAAGGGGGCTAAAGCACGTTATTCCAAACCATTTAGGAATAATAGGTGATTTATGCCCTTTATGGATTAAAACCAGACTCTGCATCAACTATGTAATTTTCCATGGGAGTTTTGCCATGGATCCCCCTCCAGCACGCCACAGTCCAGGTGTTAGTGCCCTTGAAACAACTTTTAAATCACTATTGTGGCCAGAAAGAGTCCCTGTGGGTTTTAAAATTCGCCTGCCCATTGAAGTCAATGGTTCGCCCGGTTCGCAAACTTTTGCAGACGTTCGCGAACCAAAAATCTTATGTTCGCGACATAACTAGCCAGGACATGTACAGTATCTTTTCTTTCTGCATTTCCCCATTGTTGAGCTGAGTTGGCTGCCGGAGCTGGTCTGTCACTGTCTGTTCTAGTTGGGGAGGTTCAGAGAGGCATGCTTTATTGAAAGGCCCAGTTGTCTATTTACTACTAATTTGTATCCAATACACACAGCATTTTGAGTCTTATTTTGGTTAGTAGGTTTACCAAAAGCAGGAGTGGGACCAACAACTCAAAACGATCATGGAAAGATTTGCCCCTTTTCTGTGTTTTGGACCCAATCCTGACTTTGGTGAAAATACTGACCAAAATAAGGCCCGAGAATACTGTGTGCAAACCCAGCTTCAAATTGTGTGTGAAACATAGCAAAGTAACAAACACAAAATATCCGGTAGCCTGTAGGGGCATTTACACTTCTGATACACTTGAGCTATGTTGCTTACCTTCAGTAGTACAAGGCTCTGTCTAGTGTAAAATGTATTCATGTGCATAGAGATTGGAGAAGTTATAGGCTCTAAAATCTGCAGAATTGTGCTGATTCAGTGTTATCATACAGTCCCCAGAATTGCAGTGTGTTTGGTAATGCAAGTTGTACATAGCTTTATGAAAGTTGGACTGCTTATTGTGTTTGCAGTATACATTTCCTCATGCCAGGAAAATTCCTGGTATACATATCAAATGTATCCATAGGCCCCTATCCACCCATCAGAGGCCAAGAGTGTCTGGCCAATGTATGTCAGTATGTAGTCAGCAGACTGCTTTATTTCATACATAGGCATCCTGATTTACAATGGAAGCCTATGGGCAACGGATGCCAATGTATATCTTGAAGTGGCATCTATCTGAACAATACATCAGGGAGTCCTGCCAACATATTTGGACAATGCAAAATATCAAACTATATGTAAAATGTTATCAAAAGGTTCTATATGGAAGTTTTATGGAAGAAGCGTCTTTCATAGAAAGAATAATTATTTCACAATTTATTTCTTGTTTTATAACCACATACATTCCTAGCCTTTATTCTGTTGGCATACACAGCGCAGGGAGTCTTGTACAGTCACTTGATGTGAGCACATTGCTGGGCATGTGTCTGGTAATCCTATTATCAGTGAATAATTCTCAGTATAGATGAACTTTCAATGAGTGGCGCTAGGACTGTTCTGCATTTTGATTCACATATTATCCATTTCATTATTCATGTTGTTAAATCAGCTACAATAGTTCTTATTTGCCGTGCTGTACAAAACTTTTATTCTACTTGTAAGGTTATCTTTGTTTAGCTGACCTTATCCTTCTATCATAGATATTATGGTTTAGAAGATACTGCTCCGGGTGTAGGACAGCTTTTATCATGTATCCTCTTACCATTGATATTGTTTTTTATGTCAGGCAGTCAGGACTGCTAATGTATGTGCATCATATTATTATCACTGCATGCACTGTCTTTTTCTCCCACTATATTCCTCTAAAACAACAAACCCCATTATAATCAATGGGATCCAGCTGTGACTGTTAGGCTGGGTTCACACCATGTTTTTGCAATACAGTTTCCGTATCAGGTTTTTGATGAAAAATGGATTCCTCAAAACCAGACTAAACTGTATCAAAACGTGTGTAAAAATGTTATCCTGTATACGGTTTGAAAAAATGATGTCCAGTTGCATCCGTTTTTAAGAAAAAAAATGTATAAGTTTTTAACTTTTCATTCCATCTATTTATGTATATATAAAACTCAATGTGTGTGTGTGTGTATATGTTCCAGCATCACGCCCAAACGGCTAAATATATTAACATGAAACTTGGCACACATGTTACTTATATGTCAACAACAAACATAGGATAGGTAATTTAACCCTTACTCACCCCCATTTGCCAGGGTCGGGTTTTTATTTTAAGTCCCATACAAGTCTATGGGAAATACAGTACAGACCAAAAGTTTGGACACACCTTCTCATTCAGAGTTTTCTTTATTTTCATGACTATGAAAATTGTAGATTCACACTGAAGGCATCAAAACTATGAATTAACTCGTGGCGTTATAGACATAACAAAAAAGTGTGAAACAACTGAAAATATGTCGTATTCTAGGTTCTTCAAAGTAGCCGCCTTTTGCTTTGATTACTGCTTTGCGCACACTTGGCATTCTCTGGATGAGCTTCAAGAGGTAGTCACCTGAAATGGTTTTCACTTCACAGGTGTGCTGGTGTGGAGGAGGAGGTGTGATGGTGTGGGGGTGCTTTGCTGGTGACACTGTTGGGGATTTATTCAAAATTGAAGGCATACTGAACCAGCATGGCTACCACAGCATCTTTCAGCGGCATGCTATTCCATCCGGTTTGCGTTTAGTTGGACCATCATTTATTTTTCAACAGGACAATGACCCCAAACACACCTCCAGGCTGTGTAAGGGCTATTTGACCAAGAAGGAGAGTGATGGGGTGCTGCGCCAGATGACCTGGCCGCCACAGTCACCGGACCTGAACCCAATCGGGATGGTTTGGGGTGAGCTGGACCGCAGAGTGAAGGCAAAAAGGGGCCAACAAGTGCTAAGCATCTCTGGGAACTCCTTCAAGACCATTTCAGGTGACTACCTCTTGAAGATCATCAAGAGAATGCCAAGAGTGTGCAAAGCAGTAATCAAAGCAAAAGGTGGCTAGAACCCAGAATATGACATATTTTCACACTTTTTTTGTTATGTCTATAATTCCACATGTGTTAATTCATAGTTTTGATGCCTTCAGTGTGAATCTACAATTTTCATAGTCATGAAAATAAAGAAAACTCTGAATGAGAAGGTGTCCAAACTTTTTGTCTCTACTGTATGTTACTGCATAATTTGCAAATGGCTGGAGATATATATATATATATATGGCTGGAGATAATACTTGGTCGCATGTTACTTATATGTCTACTTAAAATATAGGATAGTTAATTTAACCCTAAGCTACCCTCATTTGTGAGGGTCGGGGTTTTTGTTTACAGTCCCATGCAAATCAATGGGAAATGTGTGTTCTCACATAACTTCTGTATGGCTGGAGATATTTCAATATCTGGTACACATATTACGGGTCGGGATGGGAGGAAGGGGTGGGAGGTCGGGGTATAAGGACGGGGTAGGAGGTCGGGGTATGAGGACGGTATATGGGGTTGGGATATGACAACAATATATGAGGACGGGATATGAAGTCAAAAGCTTTCTCTGTTGATTTTCCTCCACAACAAGGATTAGGAAGGAAAAACTGGGCAACGCCAGGTATTCAGCTAGTTATGAATAAAGTTTCACTTGTTTGATTGAAATTCTGAGAAAAAAAACTTTCGGTGTCAAAAAACGTATGGTGAAAACCAGATGGAACCGTACGCACATACGGTTCCCATTGTAAAAAAACAAAACATACGGTTTTTCCCCCACACCAAAAATCGTGATAGGCTATGATTTTGGGTACGGGAAAAAAAGTGACAAAACCATAGAAGATTCAAAACGAACACAACCTGATGCATCATTTGGCACACAGTTTTCAATGGAGAGTCAGTGCATATGGTTTTCAGTACGTTCACGTTTAAAACGTATATGGAACTGTATTGCAAAAACCTGGTGTGAACCGAGCCTTAAAGGGGTACTCTGGCGCTAAGACATCTTATCCCCTATCCAAAGGATAGGGGATAAGATGCCTGATCGCGGGGGTCCCGCCGCTGGGGACCTCCGTGATCTTCCATGCCGCACCCCGTTAGAATTAGCCCCCGGAGCATACTTGCTCTGGGTCTGATTACTGGCAATCACGGGAACGGAGTATAGTGACGTCACGGCCCCGCCCCCCATGTGACGTCACGGCTCTGCCCCCATGTGACGTCACGCTCCACCCCCTCAATGCAAGCCTATGGGAAGGGGCGTGACACTGTCATGCCCCCTCCATAGGCTTGCATTGAGGGGGCGGAACATGACGTCACACTGGGGCGGAGCCGTGACGTCACTATGCTCTGTCCCCATGATCACCAGTAATCAGACCCGGAGCGAGCATGCTTCTGGGGCTGATAATAACGGGGTGCGGCGTGGAAGATCACGGGGGTCCCCAGTGGCGGGACCCCTGCAATCAGGCATCTTATCCCCTATCCTTTGGATAGGGGATAAGATGTCTTAGCGCCGGAGTACCGCTTTAAAGGCAAAAAAAAAAGTGCATATCGGACCCATTACGGACACATGAGGTCACAACGGCAGTGTGAAAGTAGCCTTGCTCTCAGTATTTAAGATTACAAGATCTCATGTCTTTATTAGTATTGGCCACATAGGAGGAGATATATTTATAGAAGTAGGACATTTGGTCAAAATTTTATGGATGTGCTTCTTTAAAACCAACCTACTACATGATGACAATCGGAAGAAAACCTGCTGGGCGGGCTAGGAAAGGACACTTTAGGCGTGAATGTGGATGCACTGCCTGCCCATGACAACAAAGCTATCTGGTTGCTATGGGCAACTGCTCCACTTTTCTTCTGCACAGGTTTTGATCAATATCCCCCTTTAGTTCTTGAAGCTGGTGTATAGAAAGCAAGAAATATGTACATGTGTTAAGACCTGAACAAATCTCACAAGGGCCTAGTTGGGATTTCTAGAGGGCTGGGTAAGAACATCTCCAAAGTGACTGGTCTTGGTTGTTTCCAGTATGCAGATGTTAGTACCTGCCAAAAGTTGCCCAAGAAAAGACAACTGTGCTGAACCAATGGGCTCACTGATATGCTTGGTAAGGAAAGGCCAGTCTGCCTGGTCTGATCATACAGAAGAACTACTGTTGCTGAAAAGGTTACTGCTGGCCATGCTAGAAAGGCATCGGGTCACACACAGCATCATAGCTTATTGTCTATGCCAGTGTTTCCCAACCAGGGTGCCTCCAGCTGTTGCAAAACTACAACTCCCAGCATGCCCGGACAGCCTTTGGCTGTCCGGGCATGCTGGGAGTTGTAGTTTTGCAACAGTTGGAGGCACCCTGGTTGGGAAACACTAATTTAAGCTGACCCTGTCACTGCTAAAAGTGCACACAATGGGCACACGAGCATCAGAACTGGATCAAAGAGCAATGGTCTGATGAATCATGTTTTCTTTTACATCATGTTGATGGCCGGGTTCATGTGCATCACTTACTTTGGTAAGACCTGGCAGTGGAACGTTTATTGAGAAGAATGTAAACCATAAGGGTCTTGGCATTCATGTGAATGTCACTCTGACATGTACCACCCATGAAAACATTACAGACCAAGGTCCCCCCTGCATTGCATTCCTAATGGCAGTGACCTCGGTCATCAGAATAATGCCCTTGCCACATTGGAAGTATTGTTCAGTAATGGTTTGGCCTTCTAAAATACCCAAAAACAAATCTGATCCATGAGAATCCCCTAACGTAAATGATTTGTTGCTATCATCTTGGTGCTATATACCACAGGGCAGAGGTCTAGTGGAGTCCATCCATTGACAGGTCAGAGCTGTCTCGGTGACACAAGGCAGGCGGGTGTAATGTTATGGCTTATAAGTATATGTTCCTGATCTTTCATGTCGTCTTCATAACCTGCTCTATGCATATGTGAATGTACATTTTATTCATATGAGCAACTCAAGGTGTCACATGGTTTGGATGCCATTTTATTTGAAAGTAAAGTTTAGAATGATGTGAAACTATTACGTAACTATCTTTGTGCAACTCTCCTCTAGGTGCATTGTGAAGATAACTGGAGACATGACAGTGTCCTTTCCAACTGGGATCATAAAGGTGTTCACAAGTAACCCATCTCCAGCAGTGCTCTGCTTCAGGCTAAAGAACACCAGCAAGCTTGAGCAGATTCTACCAAATACACAATTGTTATACAGGTATGGTGGTTTGGTTATTCAGATCCTTGTGTGTTGCTTAACTCCTGCTCACTATGAAGGCATTAGGTGTGGTTTAGAGAACATGTTATGTCTGTAATGTGACTTCTGTTTAATCTGATAAAAAATAAATATGTTGCAGTATTATTTGTTCAGCAGAATTCAACATTAAAGGGGTATTCCAGGAAAAAACTTTTTTTTATATATCAACTGGCTCCAGAAAGTTAAACAGATTTCTAAATTACTTCTATTAAAAAATCTTAATCCTTTCAGTACTTATGAGCTTCTGAATTTAAGGTTGTTCTTTTCTGTCTAAGTTCTCTCTGATGACACGTGTCTCGGGAAACGCCCAGTTTAGAAGCAAATCCCCATAGTAAACCTCTTCTAAACTGGGCAGTTCCCCAGACACGTGTCATCAGAGAGCACTTAGACAGAAAAGAACAATCTTAAATTCAGAAGCTCATAAGTACTGAAAGGATTAAGATTTTTTAATAGAAGTAATTTACAAATCTGTTTAACTTTCTGGAGCCAGTTGATATATAAAAAAAAGTTTTTTCCTGGATAACCCCTTTAATACTTACAATATGTAAGGGACCATGCACTTTTTCTGACAAGCTCTGCCCCAATATTATGCCCCTTTATCTCTATGCATCTCAGAGTTGGCCCTGCCATAGTCTTTAAGGCAGTGTTTCTCAACCAGAGTGCCTTCAGGTTTTGCTAAACTACAACTGCTAGCATACCCGGAGCTGGCGCATTACTTTAATGCTCATGCTTTAAAGGGGTACTCCGGTGGAAACCTTTTTTTTTTATTTTATTTTATTTTTTAAATCAACTGGTGCCAGAAAGTTAAACAGATTTTTGAATTGCTTCTATTAAAAAATCTTAATCCTTCCATTACTTATTAGCTGCTGAATACTACAGAGGAAATTATTTTCTTTTTGGAATACAATGCTCTCTGCTGACATCACGAGCACAGTGCTCTCTGCTGACATCTCTGTCCATTTTAGGAAGTGTCCAGAGCAGCATATGTTTGCTAATGGGGATTTTCTCCTACTCTGGACAGTTCTTATAATGGACAGCGATGTCAGCAGAGAGCACTGTGCTCGTGATGCCAGCAGAGAGCTCTGTGTTCCAAAAAGAAAATAATTTCCTCTGTAGTATTCAACAGCTAATAAGTAATGGAAGGATTAAGATTTTGTAATAGAAGTAATTTACAAACCTGTTTAACTTTCTGGCACCAGTTGATAAAAAAAAAAATAAAAGGTTTTCCACCGGAGTACCCCTTTAACCCCTTAATGACCAAGCCCATTTTGACCTTAAGGACCAGGACAATTTTCTTTTTGCGTTTCCGTTTTTCCCCCCTCGCCTTCTAAAATCCATAACTCTTTTATATTTCCATCTACAGACCCATATAAGGGCTTGTTTTTTGCGTGATCAATTGTACTTTGTAATGAAACCTCTCATTTTACCATAAAATGTACGGCGAACCCAAAAAATAATTTTTTAGGGAGGAAATTTAAATGAAAACCAAAATTTTGCACATTTTGGAGGGTTTTGTTTTCACACTGTACACTTTATGGTAAAAATGACATGTGTTCTTTATTCTGTGAGTCAATAAGATTAAAATAATACCCATTTATCGGGGTATACCACGCAGCGGCCTATAATACGCACCCTCATTTTACCAAGAATATTTGGGTAAAAAAAGTTTTTTACACAAATATCCATGGTAAAATGAGGGTGCGTGTGTGTGCGTGTATACCCCAATACACCCCCAGGAAAGGCAGGGGGAGAGAGGCCGTCGCTGCCCGCTTCTCTCCCCCTGCCTTTCCTGGGGTCTAGAGCCCTGCTGCCGGCCCTTCTCTCCCCCTGGCTATCGGCGCCGCTGCCCGTTCTGTCCCCCTATCGGTGCCGGCGCCCCATTGCCGGTGCCAATAGCCATGGGGAGAGAAGCGGCGCCGACAGCCAGGGGGAGAGAAGGGGCAGCGGCACCCATTGCCGGCGCCGCTGCCCCGTTGCCTCCCCCCCCATCCCCGGTGGCATAATTACCTGTTGCCGGGGTCGGGTCCGTGCTGGTTCAGGCAACGGAGCAGCAGCGCTGCTTCTCTCCCCCTGGCTATCGGCGCCTTCAATGGGGCACCGGCACCGATAGTCAGGGGGACAGGATGGGCAGCGGTGCCGATAGCCAGGGGGAGAGAAGGGCCGGCAGCAGGGCTCTAGACCCCAGGAAAGGCAGGGGGAGAGAAGCGGGCAGCGACTGCCTCTCTCCCCCTGCCTTTCCTGGGGGTGTATCGGCGTATAACACGCACATAGACTTTAGGCTAAATATTTTTGCCTAAAAAGTGTGTGTTATACGCCGATAAATACGGTACTTTTATATTTTTGTACCGCTTAAAAAAAATCTAAAACTTTTTGTACAAAATCAGTAATTTAAAATAGCCCTATTTTGACCACCTATAACTTTTTCATTTTTCCGTATATAGGGCGGTATGAGGGCTCATTTTTTGCACCGTCTTCTGAACTTTTTTTAGATACCACATTTGCATATATAAAACTTTTAGATCATTTTTTATTATTATTATTTTTTTTAATATAAATGTGACACAAAAGCAGCATTTTTGGACTAAATTTTTTGCGTTTACGCCATTCACCATACGGGATCATTAACATTATATTTTGATAGTTCGGACATTTCCGCACGTGGCGATACCAAATATGTTTATTAAAACAATTTTTTTACGCTTTTTGGGGGTAACATGCGAAAAACGGACAATTTTCATTTTTATTGGGGGAGGGGATTTTTCACTTTTTTTTTTACTTCATATGTTTAAATTTTTCTACTTTTTTTTTAACACTTTTTATGTCCCCATAGGGGACTATCTATAGCAATCCTTTGATTGCTAATACTGTGCAGTGCTATGTATAGGACACAGCACTGCTCAGTATTATCGGTGATCTTCTGCTCTGGTCTGCTCGATCTCAGACCAGAGCAGAAGACCCCGGGAGACGGCCGGAGCTAGGTAAGGGGACCTCCGGCTGTCATGCTGGATGATCGGATCCCCGCGGCAGCGCTGCGGGCGATCCGATCATCCAATCAAAGTGCCGCAATGCCGCAGATGCCGTGATCTGTGTTCATCACGGCATCAGAGGGGTCAATGGCGGACATCCGCGCGATCGCAGATGTCGGCCATGACGGGCGGGTCCCCGGCTGCTGCTAGCAGCCGGGACCTGCCGTGTATGACGTGAGCACCCTTCCGATGCTCACGGTCATACACAGGACGTAAATGTACGTCCTGGTGCGGGAAGTCCCGCCAAACCAGGACGTACATTTATGTCCGTGGTCGTTAAGGGGTTAAAGAGATCGCAGTGTGCCTGAACACCTATTACCTAGTTAGACCATCAAATGTAACCCTTTTAAGTCCACAAGCCCTTTTGATCCTGAGTAAGCAGAAATCACCCATGTTGTATCCTTGGATCAGTATTCCACATTATTACCAGTAATCTGGATATTGATGTTTTTTTTTTTTCTTTTTCTAATCTATATTTTAACGTAGAAGATTGTCCATGGACCATCTAGTCTTCCTTCATGTTTTCTTTTTATATTGGGATAGATATGTTTATCCCAGGCAGGTATTTATTTACCAACTAAAGATCTGCTACTTTACTTGCTCTTTAATTTCAGTGAAATAATATTTTCTGACATTACTTCTGATCTTCCCTTACTGACTAAGGTTGTGCCCCTTTTTCTTTTATTTGTTAAAAGCACTTCCCTCCTGAACCTTGTTTAATCCTTTAAAATGGTATTCCCAGCGCTCGACTCTCTTCTACAGCTCCATAAACAATGAATGGAGCAACGACATGCATGCAGCCTCCCCACATGATCTGGCACTCATTTAAAATATAACCTGAAATACCCCTTTAACCTTTTTTAAAAGGGAATCTGTCCCAAGTTTTGATGTTACCCAAACCATGTGCAGCACGATTCACTATAAATGGCTATGTCTGGCTGTGATCAATAGATCCTTCCTTTATGTGCATGGTGAACCTGTTGAAAAGTTGGTTTCCTCTCTATTTAACATCCTGACCATATATTAAATAATTTATGTTTCTATTTCTCACAGTGATCCATCACAAAGTGACAACAACTGTAGAGACTTCTGGATGAATATGCAAGCAGTTACTGCCTACCTCAAGAAGTCTTCTGAGCAGAACCCGTCTGCCTCCTATTATAATGTCGACATCTTGAAATATCAGGTAGATACAGTTGGATGGGTGCCCACCATATCTTGATTTAATCAGACTACCAATAGCTAAGCTATATCCTCCTCCTCAAAAAACCTTCCACTGCTGATCGTATTTTTCACTAACTTAAAGGGATGTTTCTATCTCAAAAATGTGTCCTACCAACAGGGTATGTGAGTGTTTCGCAACCAGTGCAGCTGTTGCAAAACTAACTCCCAGCATGCCCGGACAGCCTTTGGCTGTCAGGGCATGCTGGGACTTGTAGTTTTGCAACAGTTGGAGGAACGTAGTTTGGGAAATTCTGGGGTATCACTTAACTCGAACCCAAACCTGTTTCTAGAACCAGGACCCCAGCTCTCTCTGGTCTGCTTTTGACAGCTGTAGGTTGCTGGGATTCCCATTAACCTCTGTGGAAGCATAAATTCTATAGCAGTCAATGGGATTTAGTTTAGTTTTCTCTTCCTGCATAACGCCTGTAGAAGCACCCTATTAAGCACCTATAGCAATCCTCTATCCTTTAATTGGGCATCTAGGCATTGAAGTATTGTAGGAGAAGGTGATTCCTATTGTGTGACTGGCATTTTCTTTTCTGTAAATTAGCTTTTTATGTGGTAAAATATAATTTTATTCATCGTTACAAGCGTCATCCGGGGACACCTGTTTGCCAGTAGGTTATTCATGAAACAATAGGAATATTCAGCTATCTTGTTTTAGTTTTCAGTATCATATTTCCTCTCACTTGATGCATAAAATGTAGTTGACAGAAGAGGAACTGATGGTACCCGGGTGGTTTGACAATGTTTGTGTGAGATTGGAGTCCGATTACTAATTCATGTTAATTGAGACACTTATATTCACGTGGATTATGTACAAGTCCAAGCATGAGTCCATGTACAACAGCTGAGCTGCATTTACCAGCTGAGGTGATTTTTTTTTTATATAGCAGTAAATGTTACTTAGGTTGTTCAGTTTAACCCCTTAAGGACATGCACTGTAAATGTATGGCGCTGCATAGCATCACTTAGCGCACAGCGCCATACATTTACGGCGCGGCTGTAACACGAGCGCAGGAGCTGCACTCGCTTCATTCCCAATGGGTTCCCGGCGGCTGCCAGCAGCCGGGGACCCAACGGTAATGGCGGACATCAGCGATTGTGCTGAAGTCTGCCATTAACGCCTCAGGTGCAGTGATCAGTACAGATCACGCCATCTGCAGCAGTTTTTGGGCTTACCATACATTTTAGTGATGTAATTGCAAAGTAACATCAACTAACAACAACTGGTCACGCAAAAAACTAGCCCTCATGTGGGTCTGGGAATGGAAATATAAAAGAGTTAGGAATTTTAGAAGGCGAGGAGGAAAAAACACAAATGCACAAATAAAATTGGCTGCGTCCTTAACCCCTTGGGGACGGAGGGTTTTCCAGTTTTTGCACTTTCGTTTTTTCCTCCTTACCTTTTAAAAATCATAACCCTTTCAATTTTGCAGCTAAAAATCCATATGATGGCTTATTTTTTGCACCACCAATTCTACTTTGTAATGACAGTCATTTTACCCAAAAATCTACTGCGAAACGGAATAAAAAATGTGTGACAAAATTGAAGAAACAATGCCATTTTGTAACTTTTGGGGGCTTCTGTTTCTACGCAGTAAATTTTTCAGTAAAAATGACACATTCTCTTTCTTCTGTAGGTCCATACGATTAAAATGATACCCTACTTATATAGGTTTGATACTTCTGGAAAAAATCATAACTACATGCAGGAAAATTTCTACGTTTAAAATTGTCATCTTCTGACCCCTATAACTTTTTTATTTTTCCGCATACAGAGTGGTACGATTTTGCGCTGTGATCTGAAGTTTTTAGCGGTACCATTTATGTATTGATCTGACTTTTTGATCACTTTTTATTCATTTTTTTCATGATATAAAAAGTGACCAAAATACGCTATTTTGGACTTTGGAATTTTTTGGCGCCTACGCCATTGACCGTGCGGTTTAATTAATTATATATTTTCATAATTCAGATGTTTCCGCATACGGCGATACCACATGTTTATTTTTATTTACAGTTTTTTGTTTTTTTTTTGGGATAAGGGGGTGATTCAAACTTTTATTAGGAAAGGGGTTAAATGATCTTTATTCACTTTTTTTTTTTTCACTTTGTTTTTTTGCAACGTTATAGCTGCCATAAGGGGCTATAACACTGCACACACTAATCTTTTACATTGATCAATGGTTTCTCATAGGAAACCATTGATCAATGATTCTGCCGCTTGACTGCTCATTCCTGGATCTCCGGCACTGAGCAGTCATTCGGCGATCAGACAGCATGGCGGAAGGTAACGACCCTCCGGCTGTCTTTACAGCTGTTCGGGATGCCAGAATTTCATCCCAGCGATCCCGAACAGCCCCCTGAGCTAACCAGCAGTGCTTTACTTTCACTTTAGATGCAGCGTTCTAAAGGGTTAATAGAAATATTTTTTATTTACCATAAGGAGTGCAATAGCAAAAATTTGTTTTAATGAGAGTCACCATTTAACTCCTTGGGGGGACGGAGGGCGTACCTATACGCCCTCAGCCCACTCCCTTTCTATAACGCGGGGGCCTAGCCGTCATAGCGGGTCGGGACCCGTGGCTAATAGCGCGTGGCACTGATTGCGGTGCCGCGCGCTATTAGCCACTGGTCCCCGAACAGCTGTAAAGACAGCAGGAGGGGTCCCTACCCTTCCTCCATGCTGTCCGATCACCGAATGACTGGTGTGGCCCCGCGTTATAGAAAGGGAGTGGGCTGAGGGGCGTATAGGTACGCCCTCCGTCCCCAAGGAGTTAAATGGTAACTCGCATTAAAACTAATTTTTGCTATTGCACTCCTTATGGTAAATAAAAAATATTTCTAATATACTTTGTTTTAAAAAAAAATGAAGTTTTCTATGTTTTATTTGTGCTTAAAAAAGCTCGAGCACATTTTCCCCCCCCA